>NC_067399.1:165982943-166282943 GCF_016432865.1 Antechinus flavipes | reverse complement strand
TTGGTCTTTATCCTTCAGCCCAAGCACTAACATTATTCTTGACCCTGAAACTGTGACTAGCAGAATTGCTGATGGGATATTTTAGCTGGATTGCTATTTATACTAACCATTTTGGCTTTGAAGAGCTTTAAGTGCCAGAGAACTTTATATTGATCCTATGGGTAGCAGCCATTAGAGTTTTAGTGGCACTATGACATTTTACTTAAGAAAATTTATTTGAATGGATTGGAGTGGGAAAAGAGAGAATGGAGAAAAGAGAACAAATGGAGAACTACTACAATAACCTAAGCAAAAGGTATGAAAAGCGATCAAAATGTAAAAGAAAGAATCATAATTGAGATATCTTATGAAGACAGAAATAATAAGATATGGCAACTGAAAGGCCTTATGAAATAACTGAGAATGGGAAATTAAAGATGACACCAATTGTAAACCTGATGATGCCCTCAATAGTAATAAAAATGTTTAGCAGTGAGGTAGCTTGGAGGAGGTGAGGAAATGAGAGGGAATACATTAAGTTCCATTTTGAGTATGTAGAATTTGAGATGCAAATAGGAGATCTAGATTAGAAATTGGTGGTAAGTAGCATAGTAATGGAGCTCAAGAGAAAGACCAGAACTTGGGAAATATATCTAAAACTCATCAACATAGATATGTTTGTGGGAAAATATTTTTACTGTACAGAGACTCAGTGAAATGAGTGATAGTAATACCACAAATTTTATTACCTTTGCAAAGGTAAATGTAGGCCTTCCTTAGTACAAGTAGGTAGAAGATGAAGTATTAGTCTTCACTTAAAGACGGTGGGGAAAAAAAGATACTTGCAAATTTCATAAAGCTGTGAAAAAGTGAGTAATCATTATTAGCATAAAATTATACATTTGCTTATCCTAATCAATGGTGAATTTATTCACTTATGAAATTTTACACCCAGATACTAAAGTCCTTTAACTACTATTTGAATATAGTTAAACCATTGTTAGTTTAATCTGACTTCCGGTTAAGATGGCGGAGAGGAGGCTCACAGTTGCATAAGCTCCGCGCTTTCTCTCACTATCCACTTCATTACAAGCCTCTGAATCAATGCTTGACTGAAAAAAACCCACAAATAGTTACCAAGAGAAGCCATCCTTGAGATCCGCCAAGAAAGGTCTGTCTTTACTGGAGGGCTGGGGCGGTTTTAGATCAGGCGCAGGCTGAGGGCAGCGGCAGTGAGAGCACGGGAGCAGAGCTGAGAGGGGGTGGGGAGTGATCGTAGCCGTCTCTGCGGGGAGAGCTTCGCTACAGGTTTGGAACCTGCAGCAAGTCAACAGCCCAGCAGAGAAGCTAAAAACACCGGGGCTGAAGAACACAACCGCAAACAGCTGGAGTCTCTCAGGACCTGGCCGCCCCCCCCCTTCCCCCCCCTCAGTGACTCAGCACGCTTTGGGATCTCAGAGCGCAGGCGCAGCACAGTCCTGCTAGTGCCTCACTGCTGCCCCCCCTGCAGTCTGTAGAGGAAGCTCGATAACACACCCAGCCCCCCCTCCAAAGAAAGACTCCAGTTTTTTCTGTTTTTCTTTGGTAGTTTGTCTCTGATTAATAGACAGAATGAGCAAGAAGCTGAAGAGGACTTTAACCCTTGACAGCTTCTATACAGATAGAGAGCAGACTCTAAATCCTGAGGAGACTAAAAACAGGCAGTCCCCAGGTGATTCCCCAAAGGAAGAGATCGTCTGTTCCTCAGCACAGATGAATCTCATAGAAGTGATTAAAAAGGCTCTCACAAGGGAGCTAGAAGAAAAATGGGGAAAGCAGAGTGAGGCTTGGCAAAAGGAGAGGGAGGCTTGGGAAAAGGAGAGGGAGGCTTGGCAAAAGAGCCTGGAGAAAGTTAAAGAGAGAGTGGATAAAGAAGTAAAATCCTTGAAAAATAGGATTAGTGAACTGGAAACAGAAAACAACTCTCTAAAAAACAAAATTGGCGAAATGGAAAAAAACTCCACAGAACAAAAGAACTCAATTGGACAATTAGAAAAAGATTTTAAAAAAGTGAGTGAAGAGAATACTTCACTGAAAATCAGAATTGAACAAGTGGAATTGAATGACTCGAGGAGACAAGAAGAATCAGTCAAGCAAATCCAAAAAAATCAAACAATGGAGAAAAATGTGAAATACCTTCTGGGGAAGACAACAGACCTGGAAAACAGATCCAGGAGAGACAATCTGAGAATCATTGGACTCCCAGAAAAACATGATGAAAAAAAGAGCCTGGACACTGTCTTCCAGGAAATTATCAAAGAGAACTGCCCAGAAGTCATAGGAACAGAGGAAAAAATAAATATTGAAAGGATTCATCGATCACCCACTGAAAGGGATCCTAAAATCAAAACACCAAGGAATATAGTGGCCAAATGCCAGAACCCTCAGGTGAAAGAAAAAATATTGCAAGCGGCTAGAAAAACCCAATTCAAGTATCAAGGAGCCACAATAAGGATCACCCAGGATCTGGCAGCATCCACATTAAAAGATCGAAGGGCCTGGAATATGATATTCCGAAAGGCTAAGGAACTTGGTATGCAACCAAAAATAACTTACCCAGCGAGAATGAGCATCTTTTTCCAGGGAAGAAGATGGACATTCAACAAAGTAAGCGAATTTCATCTATTTCTGATGAAAAAACCAGAACTTAACAAAAAGTTTGACCTACAAATATAGAACTCAAGAGAAATCTAAAAAGGTAAAGATTAATCTTGGGAACTATATTTTGACTATATAGATGTATAAAGAATACATGTATACCTTGTTCTAGAAATTGATGTGGATAGGACATTGTACCAGAAAAAGGGTAAAGTGGGGGTAGTACATCTCATGAAGAGGCATAGGAAACCTATTATATCTGAGAGAAAGAATGGAGGGGGATGAATATAGTGGGTATCTTACTGCCTTCAGAATTGGCTTTAAGTGAAAAATCTTAAGACATATTCAATCTATGGTGAAACTTCTCCCATCTCATTGAAAAGTGAGAAGGGAAAAGTGGAAAGGGAAGGAATAAGCTAAGCGGAAGGGAATACGGGAACTGGGAGGGAAAGGGGTAAGATAGGGGGAGGAACTCTAAGGCGGGGGGAGGGACACTAAAAAGGGAGGGCTGTGAGAAGCAAGGGGTGCTCACAAGCTTAATATTTGGAAGGGGGGGAAAAGGGAAAGAAGGGAGGAAAGCATAAACCGGGGTTAACAAGATGGCAAGTAATACAGAATTGGTCATTCTAACCATAAACGTGAACGGGGTAAACTTCCAGGTTAGTTTAATCTAAATTTAATCCAATTTAGGCTAATTTAATCATACATCAATACCCACGATAAAAATATTTCTGACACTTGAGTTCATAAGCATAAATTTTGCTATATTGAAAATGATAGTTCTGAGTGAAATATGAAGAAATATGATATATACTCTCATTCTCAATATACTCTACTCCTTTTCTCATGAGGCACATACATTCCTTCAGGCTCTGGTTATCCTGTATATTTTTTTCTTAATATTAGTTTTCACCTTTTTGTTAAAAGAAAGGAACATACTCATGTTGAATTGCTGTGAGGTACAGAAAGACATTTGCTTAAGTTTGTTTCTACATGGTACAAAATGAATTTTCAATTTAGTCTCAATACATATTCTCCAAATATGCCTAGTGTCCAAACTGCAACGCTTCTAGTGTAGAGAGTGTCAGTTTTAAAAAGCCAACAACATTAATAATAGAAAAACCTATGACTCTAATTGGATGTATAGATAGATGTCCAGATGGATAGATAGATAGATAGGAGACTCTTAAATATTTATATTAGATTTCACAATGAAAATTAGCAGTTAGATTCTCACTCTTTAATTCTAGGAAGTTTTCATTATTGTATTTATATACAAATATAGCATGCCCAAAATGATATCTTAAGTAATTTTTAATATTTAGATTTAAGCTATTTAGATTTGAAACCGAATTAGATTATTAGAAATTGTCTTCCTTCCTTCTAGAAGTGATTCCTCCTTCATTTGATTCCATAGCACTTTGTATTATTTTTGGCCCTAACCATACTTCATTTATTGCATTTATCTATGTGTAGTGGGAACTTTAAAGGTAATTAAAATTAAGTCTATTTCTCTTATTTTTACAGAAGACTCAGACCCTCTGGTTCTAATACAACAAAATTTATAGCTATATACCTCTGTTACTATCTACCAAAGAAAGATAGCTAAGATAGAGCACTGAGTTTGGAGTCAGGAAGACTTAATATCAAATCTGACCTCAAACACTTAGCTATGTGACACTGAGCAACCTCTGTCTGCTTTAGTTTTCTTAATGGTCAAATGAGAATAATAAAATCCTACTTTCCAAGGATTCTGGAAGGATCACAATCCCTAGCATATAGTAAGCATTTAAAAAAATACTTGTTTTCTTTCCCCCAAATCTCTGAACTATTGGAACTGGTTTGAATCATTTCTCAATATTTTTCAAGTTAATACTGGAAATATTAGCTACAGAAATAAGAGAAGAAAAAAAAATCAAAGGAAAACTCAAAAACAACAACACAAACTAGGTTAGACTAACATTGCACAAGAAAATATCAAAATGGGTACATGATTTAGTCATAAAAGGTGGCATCCTTCATTTCATTTGGTTTAAAATTGTGAGATTTTTACTAAATATCCCACAATCATAAATCTCAGGAATAAATATGTTTTGCAAAGCTGTTTTATATATATAAATAGAATATTTAGAATTCTTGAATAATTAACATAATAATAGCTAACATTTACATAGCACTTACTATGTGCCAGACAATATGCTAAGTGTTTTACAATTATCTCATTTGATCCTCATAACCATTCTATATATGTGACCAAATGGGGATCTGTCTAAATTTGCTGCTTCTACTTATACTCTTCTTAGTTGCTTTTTAAACTTTTATTATCTGACTTTTATCCTTATCTTCAATTGAAATGCTTCTCTCCAAAGTTACTAATACTCTTTATTGCCAAAAATTATGACCTTTTCCTCGTTTTTATTCTTCTTGACCTCTCTGCTGCCTTTGACATTGTCGACCATTCATCCTATTCACTTGGATAATCTTCTCTTTGGATTTTTATTATTCTCTTCTCTCCTTGTTTTCCTCTTACCTGCCTGACTGCATATTCACAGTTTTCATGATGGTTTACCATCCATATCTTATCTCCTTACCAATTCCTTGGGAACTTCCCCGAGGTTCTATATACTTTATATTCTCTCTCTTTCAGTAATATCATCAACTCCCATAAGTTTTAATTATCATTCTTATGTAGATAAGTCACAAAAATATTTTCAACTCCAGCTTCTTCCTTGAGCTTTCAATCCTATATTACTGCTTACCAGACACTTCAAATTGAATATCAACTGAGTTGAATTAAAACTGAATCTCAAGCTGAAATATGATCAATACTGAACTAATTATTTTTCCCTCCAAACTTTCTCATCTTCCAAACTTCTCTATTTCTACCAAGGCAGTATATCTTCCAGGATCTCTAGAAGCTTAGCATTTTCTTGAACTCTTTCATGCCCCATATCCAGTGAATGGCCAAATCTTGCCACTTCAACATTCACAGAATCTTTTGCATCTGAATCCTTTTTTCCATTCATACAACTACCACTTTAGTTCAAGTCATCAACTCACTGAGACCATTGCAGTTGTCTCCCAATAGGTCTTCCACTTTCAAGTCTGTCGCTACTCTAGTCCATTCTCCACTGATGCTGCAGTATTTTTTTTTACATGCCAAACTGACAATATAACTCCTCTACTCAGTCAATGCCAGTGGCTTCCTCTGGCCTATTGGGTCAAATGTAAGCCCCTCTGTTTAGCTTTTAAAACCCCTAACAACTTGTCCCCAAACTATCATTCCAGTTTCATTAAACACTGTTCTCCAGGCAAACAGGAAACTTTTTTCACTTTATCACATGGAACATACCATCTCCTATCTCTATGTCTTTGCATGGGTCATCATCCATGCCTGAAAAAGACTCCCTCCTTACCTCTGCCTCATGGAACAAAACTCTCTTCCTTTAACTAGATTCAGATAAAGACCCTTTGCATGAAAACTTTCTGGATTCTCACAACTGTTCCCCTCTCTCCCAAACTTTGTTATATTTAACTACATTGTTTCTGTTTTTATTCATTTTTTATTTAAATGTGTAATTGCCTTCATATCAGAATGTAAGCTTCAATATTGTTTCATTCTATGTACTTATATCATCAGCATCTAGCACAGTGCTTGGCACATAGTAGTTATTTAAAAACACATGTTGATTGATTCAATAAAAAATTCTTCCTGAGGAGAAGTCAATAAGGAATTTGATTAAGTTTATTTCAGATTTATTCTATTTCCTTCTACATTCCTGAAGCTATGAGTTAAAGGCATGTAACTATAAATTGAAAGAGATCCTACCTCTTTCCTTATCCTTCAATTTCTATTTAATAAAAAAGAAGAAAAATACTTCAACTCAGAAAGAAAAACTGGATAGCATATATTTTTTAGATTTCTTAAATAATTGGCTGATGATAAGATTCTGGATATTTGAACAACCTTCTTAGTGATTCCTACAATAAAGAACCTGAATGTCTGAAAAAATTCAATGCTTGGGGGGTAGGGAGTGAGGGTAAGGAGATATATAAGTCTCACTGAAACAGTTTTTAATTATTTTTTTTAGTAGAAAATGTATAAAAAATAACTGACCAGGAAAAGATGACACAAAATCAGATTGCATACTAAGAGATAAAGAAAGGGGCCAATTTGTAAAATCAAGTCAAATGGAAAGGAACCATTTGTAGTTTAAAGCAAAGCTTCTTAAACTGCTGGTCAAGACTGGTCATGTCACTAAATGCAAGGGTCACAAAACCTTTGGCAACAGTAAAAAGTTTCTGAATGCAACAACCAAAAATTAATTCAAAATCAAACACATAATAAATCCAAGGTGTTTCTGGCAGTACTTGACCATCTTGCCCTGCATGATCTCACTAATCTTGGTTCTGAACACACAACATGCAGTAACAGTACCAAAAAAAAAGGCATGTAAAAATTTTTCAGGTGAAACGGGGTTTCAAGTCAAAAAAATTTAAGAAGTCCTGGTCTAAAACACAAAGAGAGATGAAGAAAACTACTCAATTCTTGGAAATTTGATAGAGTTAAAATTACAAAATTAGAGGGGATTTAAGGGGCCTCTTAGAAAAGATATTTTCTTCAGTTTATTTGACAAATGTTCATCTAACCTTGGGTTGGTAACTTTCTGTGGAGAGAATTCATTGTGTTCATTGATATAGATGTAAAAACAGGGATTTTTCCCTTTAAACAAATTAAATCTGCTACTTTTTAGCTTCTACTTTCTTCTAACTCTGCCCTGTGAAATCAAACAGAGCTTTTGTGCCAGAGCCAAGATTTGCTTCCTACTGTTTTTTGTTTGTTTGTTTGTTTTTGTTTTGTTTTATTTTGTTTTTTGTGGGGTGGTAATCTTAGCACCCTTGGTTCTTATGCTAAACTCCACTTTTCAGAATTATGCCTCTTGGATCTATGAGATTCAGAATGTTGAGATCCTCAACACAGAGTACAAGGGAACTCAAGGTCTGGGGGCTGGGTGTCCCCCTTTGAACACTGTGGCACTAATCTAATTGTGATCTGCTATTGCTCGCCAGAATTTCCAAGATTTCACCTTGGGACTTTCTGACCTTTCTTGGAAGTGGGGCTGCTCTTGCTACATGTGGACATAGAGGTTACTCTACTGTACACATGCTTGAACTGAAAGGCTACCCTGTACTAGCTTTGCTGACAACATTTGCCCTTGGCCTTCTGACTTATGTCATGGTCAGTTCTGGGGTGGAAGAAGTCACTTAATGTGTTTTCTCATTGAATTTCTTGATTGTTATTCAGTCTTGAACAAATTTCAGGGTAATTTATTAGAATAGGCATGTAGGACCTACAGTGTGACTCCCATTCAGGCAGCAAACTTGCTCAGAAGTCTCTCATTTAGACTACTGCAGTATCTCCTAATTCATCTCTTTGACTCATCTCACCCTTTTCAAATCCATCCTAAACACAACAATGAAGTGATTTTCTTGGAATATTGGTATCTGCTATTCAATAAACTTCAAAAATGTCCTATCACCTCCAGAATCAAATATGTTACTCTAGCTTTTAAAGCTCTACATAACTTGGCTCCATCCTACATTTCCAACTAAATCATGCATTTCTTCTCTTTCAATAGTCTATGGTCTAGCCAAACTGACCTTCTTGTTGCTTTTCACATGTGGACCACCAACTCTCTTCCCCTATGAGTTTTTAGTGACTGATCCCAGTGCATGAAATGCACTCTCACTTCACTTCTGCTTCTTATAATGCACTATTTCCTTTAAAATTCTATTCAAATGCAACCCTCTAGATGAAGTTTTTTCTTATACCATTAACTTCTAATTGATTTCCTCCCAAGATTTTTACCTTTAATTTTAATTAATTTATTTTTATTACATATGAATATGGTGTTTGTATGTTACAAATGTAGATATTGCCTCCTATGATAAAATAAAGCTCAGGACTGGGGGGAGGAGAAGAAAGAGAAAGGAACAGTTTCATCTTTGTCTTTATAATCCTAAAGCATCATGCTAGGTGTTTAATGATTGCTTATTGATTTGACATCCCAGACTTGCTGAAAGGTCAAGCAATGGGTAGAGATTGCAAAGACACAAATTTAGGCTCCTACAAGTAGAAGAATTCATAAGTTCAATGACCTGCCTAAAAGGGCAATGTAATTTTCCTCTTTCTGACCTGGATGACTAGTTTGTGGGGCATGTTGTAGAAGAAATATTTTGACTGGTAAGGATTGTAGATATCACAGGACAATAGAAAGGATACTTGACTATGAGTCAGAGGACTTCACTGTGAATCCCAGGTCTGATACTTTATGTGACATGATACCATGTAATTTTTTTTTAATATATAAATTTTATTTTATTTAATAATAACTTCGCATTGACAGAATCCATGCCAGGATAATTTCTACATGACATTATCCCTTGCAATCACTTATGTTTCGTTTTTTCCCCTCCCTCCCTCCTCCCCCCCCCCCAGGATGGCAAGCAGTCCTATATATGCTAAACATGTTGCAGTATATCCTAGATACAATACATATTTGCAGAACCGAACAGTTCTCTTGTTGCACAGGGAGAATTGGATTCAGAAGGTAAAAATAACTCGGGAAGAAAATCAAAAATGTAAATAGTTCACATTCATTTCCCAGTATTCCTTCTTTGGGTGTAGCTGTTTCTGTCCATCATTTCTCCAATGAAACTCAGTTAAGTCTCTTTGTCAGAGAAATCCACTTCCATCAGAATACATCCTCATACAATATCGTTGTCAAAGTGTATAATGATCTCCTGGTTCTGCTCATCTCACTTAGCATCAGTCCATGTAGGTCTCTCCAAGCCTCTCTGTATTCATCCTGCTGGTCATTCCTTACAGAGCAATAATATTCCATAACATTCATATACCACAATTTACCCAGCCATTCTCCAATTGATGGGCATCCATTCACTTTCCAGTTTCTAGCCACTACAAACAGGGCTGCTACAAACATTTTGGCACATACAGGTCCCCTTCCCTTTTTTAGTATCTCTTTGGGGTATAAGCCCAATAGAAACACTGCTGGATCAAAGGGTATGCACAGTTTGATAACTTTTTGGGCATAATTCCAGATCGCTCTCCAGAATGGCTGGATTCGTTCACAACTCCACCAACAATGCATCAGTGTCCCCGTTTTCCCGCATCCCCTCCAACATTCATCATTATTTTTTCCTGTCATCTTAGCCAATCTGACAGGTGTGTAGTGATATCTCAGAGTTGTCTTAATTTGCATTTCTCTGATCAATAGTGATTTGGAACACTCTTTCATGTGAGTGGTAATAGTTTCAATTTCTTCATCTGAAAATTGTCTGTTCATATCCTTTGACCATTTATCAATTGGAGAATGGCTTGATTTTTTATAAATTTGAGTCAGTTCTCTATATATTTTGGAAATGAGGCCTTTATCAGAACCTTTAATTGTAAAGATGTTTTCCCAGTTTGTTACTTCCCTACTAATCTTGTTTGCATTCGTTCTGTTTGTACAAAGGCTTTTTAATTTGATATAATCAAAATTTTCTATTTTGTGATTGGTAATGGTCTCTAGTTCATCTTTGGTCACAAATTTCTTTCTCCTCCACAATTCTGAGAGATAAACTATCCTATGTTCCTCTAATTTATTTATAATCTTGTTCTTTATGCCTAGGTCATGGACCCATTTTGATCTTATCTTGGTATGTGGTGTTAAGTGTGGGTCCTTGCCTAATTTCTGCCATACTAATTTCCAGTTATCCCAGCAGTTTTTATCAAATAATGAAATCTTATCCCAAAATTTAGAATCTTTGGGTTTGTCAAACACTAGATTGCTATAGTTGACTATTCTGTCTTGTGAACCTAACCTTTTCCACTGATCAACTAATCTATTTCTAAGCCAATACCAGATGGATACCATGTAATTTTGAAAATATCACTTGACTTCTCTAGACTTGCAATTAGGTAAAATGGTTTCAAATTGTTTTTATTACTTTTCCATTTTATCTATGCCTACTTCTAGATGGGAACAAATGTACCTTTAAAATATCTTTCTAAAGGTTTTTCAGCAGATGACCAAGTTTAGTTTTTTCCTTTGTACTTTTTAAAATATACTTTTGAATCTAATGAATTCACACCTGGAAAACTACCATGGCAGGTACTCTGTACATGTGGGTGGTTCTTGTCATGCTGTGACAAAATAAGTCTTGAGACCCTATAAGGTGTGGTTATGACTCTATAGATGTAATGATAGATTCTGTGATATGAAACAAAGGGAGCGTCTTCTTTGGTCTAAGCAATACAAATGGATTGGCTGCTTACAATCTAACTGATAGATCAGCTTATACCAACTAAACAGTCAAAACTTCTAGGTCAATCACCTAGTTAGATCAACTGAGAAAAGATCTGCTCTCTAAGTATTCTGCTATTGAAAACTTCAAAAAATAAGTGAATTGATTAAAGAAAATTTATTAAGAGTAATATATAGAAATATAAATATAGTAATATATAGGGAAAGAAATACACTGAGAAATGCAGGTGGTATGAAAAAAGAATCAATAAAAATTTATTTTTAAAAGGCCTTAATTGAGGCTTAACCCAGGAAGATTCAATCAGGATGACATAAAGATATATTTACAGATCTGGCTACAAAGAGCACTGAATTTTGAAGCAATTAAAAATAATATGTGTTTCTGTTACATATTGATTGTGTGACCCTGGGCAATTTATTTGTACTCTATACAATTCTTTAAGACTTTTGGTTGCAGAGAAGATGTCAAGCTATGTTGATAGAAGGAATTTCTTTTTCTAGGAGTTCTCTAAACCAATAAATCATAGAGCCAGTCTTGTTTTTAAAGGACTATTCTGTTCTTGTTTTTAATGGACTATTCTGACTCCCTAAATAGACATATTTTTCTAGAAAGATTTATATTGTTAATAGACCCATTTTGTAAATAGATTTATTTTTCAAGAAAGAGATTTATACTGTTAATGTGAATAACTATTAATAAATTTTAGAGAAAACTTATGCACATATTCTGTATAAACCTACTTCTTCCACAGGGACTCCTTGTGTATTCCAAGAACCAGAAATGAAAAAAAGACAAAAAAAAAAAAAAAAAGTCTGACAATAGTAAGAGAGTTTTAATGATAAACCAGGAAGCACATTCCTGAACAGTTTATGTCACATGAAAAAAAAAAGTCAAAGGATTTACTGGGTGGAAGGGAGGGGGTAAACTTGTGAGTCTGGACATATGTAACTGCTAACCTGCTGATCAACTCTTAATAATTGCACAAGGAAAGGACTCATTAGCTGGATCCTGCAAGTTTCTCTTTCCCAATAGAAAGCCAGTTTTTGCCTCCTTTAGTTCTTACTAGCTCTTGATTTTGTATTGTGTCAAAGCTGAAATCAATGTTATGCTTCTCCAGGTATAGAGAAAACCAAGAAAGACACATTAGTGATAAGAATAGTTAAATCATAGCTCTGAATTCATCTTGCACTAGTGATCCTTGGCCAGAGGGTTCTCTGAGCGATGCATTTCACTAAACCTGTTGGTATCTTAAAAGCCTAGCCCATCATTGAGTCATTGCCTGCATGCCTCCTGCAGTGATGCAATGCTTTGGCGCATACCATACCACACTACTATATGATAGGTTATTTGGTTTACTAGGTATTTCTGGACACTTGTCTTTTATTTCTACATCTCCAGCTACAAATGTTCACATGAAGGGCAACATGTGAAAACAAATTCAATTGCTTGGCTCTATCTGCTTCATCTTATAGGAAAAAAATTACAAGTTATGTATGGTGATGGGGTAGTTGTTTTTAACAAATTTCTGTAACCCAAAAATTTTATAGCAAAAAAACTGTGTGCCTAAATAATGAAAGTTGCCTCTATAATATGATCAAAACTATTAAACAAAGTTTTAAAAAACATGAAATATTGAAAAAAATTACAATTGAAAAACAGAAAATAAGTAAAAGATACACACCTAAATGAAAACTTGACAATGGCTTTCTAATAATGAGTAACTCATCTCTGTATTAGTGCTGACCATCATTTGCCATTCATTTTCTTCTTGTCACTAGAAACTTAGAATATAATGTCTGGGAGATCCAAAGTTTGGAAAATGAGCTTTTGCCCCATGTCATACAAACCAGAGTTCCAATCAATTCTTAAACATCTTTACATCAAGTCAGTATGTATAAGCTCTTTTACCATATCTTTTTTTAAACTTTCTTCTATTAATCTCCTTGAGGGAAGAGGTTATTCTGTTTGTATTTGTATCACTAGAACCTCATACAATGCCTACAATGTCTATCTACTTACATATAAAAGAATATCAAAGACACAAGTAACAACTATAAGAAAGGGGATAACAATAAAACAAAGTAATACTTGGAGGAAAAAATATCTCTGAGATATAAAATAACAAAAAGAAAAAATGGATTGGGATTTTTTTCAAATTACAAAGTCAACAAATATAAATAAGCACAAAACCGCAAATACTGAAAATGCAAGGGGAAAAAAGATCAATAGAAAATGAAGGTTGCAAAAAATGATTAAAAACAAAAACATTGAAAGCTGATTACTTGAAAAAACAGTTAAGTGAAATATTTATAGCATCTCTCTTCTCAGTACAAATAACTGGAAAGTGAGGGAATGCCCATCAATTAGGAAATGTCTGAATAAACTATCATATGTGATTATGATAGAATATTATAGTTCTGTGGGAAATGATGAACAGGGTGCTCTCAGAAAAATCTGGAAAGTTCTCCATGAACTCAAGCAAAATGAAATGTACTTTGTACAAAGTTATAGCAATGTTGTGGGATGATCAATTGTGAATGGCTTTCCTATTCTCAGCAATACACTAAGACTATTCTGAAAGACTTATGATTAAAAAAAATAATGCTATCCATACCCAGAGAAAGAACAGAATTGTGTTTGAATACATATTGAAGCATGCTCATGTTTTTTGTTTATTTTTATTGAAGAGTTGTTGTTGGATTTTTTTTGGGGGGGGGGAGAAGATCTATATTTTCTTTCACAACATGACTTTTATGGAAATGTTTTGAGATGGGACTGTTTAGGATATTTACTTCTTCCTCTGTTAGTTTGGGCAAGCTATATTTTTGGAGGTATTTTTCTATTTCATTTAAGTTGTCAAATTTATTGGCATAAAGTTGGGCAAAGTAACTCCTAATTATTGCTCTAATTTCCTCTTCGTTAGTGATGAGTTCTCCCTTTTCATTTTTAAGACTAACAATTTGATTTTCCTCTTTCCTTTTTTTAATCAGATTTACTAAGGGTTTGTCTATTTTGTTGGTTTTTTCATAGAACCAACTTTTAGTTTTATTAATCAATTCAATAGTTTTTTTACTTTCAATTTTATTGATCTCACCTTTTATTTTTAGAATTTCAAGTTTAGTGTTTGACTGGGGGTTTTTAATTTGTTCCTTTTCTAGCATTTTTAGTTGCAAACCCAATTCATTGACCTTCTCTTTCTCTATTTTATACAAATAGGCCTCTAGAGATATGAAATTTCCCCTTATTACCGCTTTGGCTGCATCCCATACATTTTGGTATGATGTCTCATTATTATCGTTTTCTTGGGTGAAGTTATTAATTATGTCTATGATTTGCTGTTTCACCCAATCATTCTTTAGTATGAGATTATTTAGTTTCCAATTATTTTTTGGTCTACTTCCCCCTGGTTTTTTGTTGAATGTAATTTTCATTGCATCGTGGTCTGAAAAGGATGCATTTACTATTTCTGCCTTACTGCATTTGAGTTTGAGGTTTTTATGTCCTAATATATGGTCAATTTTTGTATAGGTTCCATGAACTGCTGAAAAGAAAGTGTATTCCTTTCTGTCTCCATTACATTTTCTCCAGAGATCTATCATATCTAACTTTTCTAGTGTTCTATTTACCTCTTTGACTTCTTTCTTATTTATTTTGTGGTTTGATTTATCTAATTCTGAGAGTGCAAGGTTAAGATCTCCCACTATTATAGTTTTACTGTCTATTTCTTCTTGCAGCTCTCTTAGTTTCTCTTTTAAGAATTTAGATGCTACCCCACTTGGTGCATATATGTTTAATATAGATAGTGCTTCATTATCCATGCTACCCTTTAGCAAGATATAGTGCCCTTCCTTATCTCTTTTAATTAGATCAATTTTTGCTTTAGCTTGATCTGAGATCAGGATGGCTACCTCTGCTTTTTTGACTTTACCTGAAGCATAGTAGATTTTGCTCCAACCTTTTACCTTTAACCTGCATGTATCTCCCCGCTTCAGGTGTGTTTCCTGTAAACAACATATTGTAGGATTCTGGCTTTTAATCCATTCTGCTAACCGCTTCCTCTTTATGGGGGAGTTTACCCCATTCACGTTTATGGTTAGAATGACCAATTCTGTATTACTTGCCATCTTGTTAACCCCGGTTTATGCTTTTCTCCCTTCTTTCCCCTTTCCCCCCCTTCCCAGTATTAAGCTTGTGAGCACCACTTGCTTCTCACAGCCCTCCCTTTTTAGTATCCCTCCCCCCGCCTTAGAGTTCCTCCCCCTATCTTACCCCTTTCCCTCCCAGTTCCCGTATTCCCTTCCACTTAGCTTATTCCTTCCCTTTTCACTTTTCCCTTCTCACTTTTCAATGAGGTGGGAGAAGTTTCACCATAGATTGAATATGTCTTAAGATTTTTCACTTAAAGCCAATTCTGAAGGCAGTAAGATACCCACTATATTCATCCCCCTCCATTCTTTCTCTCAGATATAATAGGTTTCCTATGCCTCTTCATGAGATGTACTACCCCCACTTTACCCTTTTTCTGATACAATGTCCTTTCCACATCAATTTCTAGAACAAGGTATACATGTATTCTTTATACATCTATATAGTCAAAATATAGTTCCCAAGATTAATCTTTACCTTTTTAGATTTCTCTTGAGTTCTATATTTGTAGATCAAACTTTTTGTTAAGTTCTGGTTTTTTCATCAGAAATAGATGAAATTCGCTTACTTTGTTGAATGTCCATCTTCTTCCCTGGAAAAAGATGCTCATTCTCGCTGGGTAAGTTATTTTTGGTTGCATACCAAGTTCCTTAGCCTTTCGGAATATCATATTCCAGGCCCTTCGATCTTTTAATGTGGATGCTGCCAGATCCTGGGTGATCCTTATTGTGGCTCCTTGATACTTGAATTGGGTTTTTCTAGCCGCTTGCAATATTTTTTCCTTCATCTGAGGGTTCTGGCATTTGGCCACTATATTCCTTGGTGTTTTGATTTTAGGATCCCTTTCAGTGGGTGATCGATGAATCCTTTCAATGTTTATTTTTTCCTCTGTTCTTATGACTTCTGGGCAGTTCTCTTTGATAATTTCCTGGAAAATAGTGTCCAGGCTCTTTTTTTCATCATGTTTTTCTGGAAGTCCAATGATTCTCAGATTGTCTCTCCTGGATCTGTTTTCCAGGTCTGTTGTCTTCCCCAGAAGGTATTTCACATTTTTCTCCATTGTTTGATTTTTTTGGATTTGCTTGACTGATTCTTCTTGTCTCCTCGAGTCATTCAATTCCACTTGTTCAATTCTGATTTTCAGTGAAGTATTTTCTTCACTCACTTTTTAAAAATCTTTTTCTAATTGTCCAATTGAGTTCTTTTGTTCTGTGGAATTTTTTTCCATTTCGCCAATTTTGTTTTTTAGAGAGCTGTTTTCTGTTTCCAGTTCACTAATCCTATTTTTCAAGGATTTTACTTCTTTATCCACTCTCTCTTTAACTTTCTCCAGGCTCTTTTGCCAAGCCTCCCTCTCCTTTTCCCATTTTTCTTCTAGCTCCCTTGTGAGAGCCTTTTCAATCACTTCTATGAGGTTCATCTGTGCTGAGGAACAGATGATCTCCTCCTTTGGGGATTCACCTGGAGACTGTCTGTTTTTAGTCTCCTCAGGATTTAGAGTCTGTTCTCTATCTGTATAGAAGCTGTCAAGGGTTAAAGTCCTCTTCAGCTTCTTGCTCATTCTGTCTAATAATCAAAGACAAACTACCAAAGAAAAACAGAAAAAACTGGAGTCTTTCTTTGGGGGAGGGGCTGGGTATGTTATCGAGCTTCCTCTACAGACTGCAGGGGGCAGCAGTGAGGCACTAGCAGGACTGTGTGCGCGTGGGCTCTGAGATCCCAGAGCGTGCTGAGTCACTGTCGGGGGGGAAGGGGAGGGCGGCCAGGTCCCAAGAGACTCCAGCTGTTTGGGGTTGTATTCTTCAGCCCCGGTGTTTTTAGCTTCTCTGCTGGGCTGCTGACTTGCTGCCGGAGCAAAGTATCCAAACCTGTAGCGAAGCTCTCCCCGCAGAGACGGCTGCGATCACTCCCCACCCCCTCTCCAGTCTGCTCCCGTGCTCTCCCTGCCGCTGCCCGCTGCCTGCGCCCGATCTAAAACCGTCCCAGCCCTCCAGTAAAGACA
Organism: Antechinus flavipes; assembly: GCF_016432865.1. NCBI lineage: Eukaryota > Metazoa > Chordata > Mammalia > Dasyuromorphia > Dasyuridae > Antechinus > Antechinus flavipes. Next base: position 166,265,848 of record NC_067399.1, on the reverse strand, counting down.
GACCTTTCTTGGCGAATCTCAAGGATGGCTTCTCTTGGTAACTTTTTGTGGTTTTTTTTTCAGTCAAGCATTAATTCAGAGGCTTGTAATGAAATGGATAGTGAGAGAAAGCGTGGAGCTTATGCAGCTGTGTGCCTCCTCTCTGCCATCTTAACCCTATGGAAATGTTTTGTATAACTTCACATGTGCCTCCTTAATGGGAGAGGGGAGTTGTGGGAGGAAAGGAGAAAATCTAGAACACAAAATTTTAAAAACAGATGTAAAAAATTGTTTTATATATAACTGGGAGAAATAAGAGTATTAAATACTAGGTAAGATAAAAGTAGTAAGGTAGCACTGTGTATAGAACATTGGACCTGGAGTAAGAAAGGCTCTTCTTCCTGAGCCCAAATCTGACCTCAGACACTGTGTGACACTGAACAAGTCACTTAACTCTATTTTCCTCAGATTCTTAATCTGTAAAATGAGGTAGAGAAGGAAATAGCAAAGCACTTCAATATCTCTGCCAAAAAAACCCAAATGGGGCATGAAGAATAGGACATGACTGAAAACAACTGACAGTATTTGATAAGGCTAAAATAATAAACCTTTAGCTAAGCTGATTTTAAAAGAAAAGTAAATAACCAAAATAAAAATAAATTAATGGTTAAATAAAAAACAGAGAATAGAAAAAACTACCTGGATTCCTATATACAATTATATGCTAGCAAAACAAAAGATTTAAAAGCAACTGAAGCTTACATACAAAAATGTAAATATCATTATAGACTATGAAAAAGAGACTAAATAACTCGACGTCAGAAAATGAAGGTAAATAAATCATTAAGAAACTAATTTTTAAAAGCATAAATACTCATGAATTTATGTATGAATTCTACCAATTATTTAAGAATAATTAAGATTTATGACAACTTATTCTCAAAAAATGAGGAAAAAGAGTCTAACAAAATTCTTTTATGAGACAAATCTAACACTTAAATCAAGGAAGGATAAAGCAAAAAAATAGAATTGTAGATCAATATCATTGCAAAAAAATTAAAGAAAATCCCAGGAAATATACTATATCAATATTTAGCCAAGTTGGATTTATAATAAGATTGCAAGACTTGCTCAACAGTAACAAAATAATCTTATTAGAAAGAAAACACTCTCAAATCCATGAATGTATAAATTAATGCAGTAAAATCTTCTGACAAAAATTCTCATTTATCCTAAATACCTTTTAAAGCATGTACAAAAAGAATAATAGGACCACTTAAATATTATAAAAAGCAAATATAAAAAACTAGAGAGAGGAAGAACTTTCCTTCTGTTCTTGGGTATTTCATCTCTTACTTTGTACTTGTCTTCTGAGAGAGGAGAAAAAGCCAAGTCAGAAAGTAGAAGAACTTCCATCTTCTGCTAAATCTCCAACCAGATGGAAGAAGAAAAATAAAATAGGACCTCTCACCTGATCCCTTGCTTTCTGTCTTGTATTACATTTGTCTCTTGCCTGATCTACAAATTCTTCTGGGAAGAGAACTGATGTCTTACACTCAATGATGAACAATTATAATTTGTCATAACCTAATACATCCCACTGATTCTGAATCCCCGTAGGTCACCATCCAAACTTCATTCTCCATTGCATATAATCCAGTTCCTTATTTCAATCCCCAAAGAGTTCACCCCAAAGTACTAACCAAACTACTCACCTTTTCCACTGCCTATTTTCTAGGCAATAAACTTCCCTTGATAGGCAATTAAGTGGCACATAGGTAGCTGGTAGTGCCTAGTAAGTAAATGATTTAGTGAATAGAGTGTTGGACCTAGAGATGGGAAGACCTACATTCAAATCTGGCCCCAGATATTTACTAGCTCTGTGATCCTATGTAGCTTACTTACTATAAACTGGAGGTAAAAACAACACCAATATCTGTAAAGTGCTTAGCATAGTGCCTGGCACACAGTAGAAACTATACAAATGCTTCTTTCCTTCACCTTTCATTCTAAATCTTTTCCTTTCCCACTCTTTCCACTTTCTAAATATGACTGAAACCTGGCTTTCTCCTAATGAAACAGACGCCCTTACCCTTTCTAGTAGTGATTTCACTTTTATTCATTCCCTTTCACTTATTGTTCAAGGCAAGGAAGTTGGAACATCCATTGCTCTCCAATGCCACTTCTAGATTCTCTTCTCATCTCCATCACTCAATAATCTCTTTTTCTTTGAGATTCATACAATCCATATCGATTATCCAATGAAATTCCTGATAGATGGTCTACAGATCTATCGATTACTATGCTTCCTTCCTCAATGAGTTCAGTACCTGGCTTATAATTTTTTTTCTACTCCTCCAACCCTGCCCTCATGGTAGGTGATTTGTATATATACATATGCATATATATACATATATATTGTGTAAACATCATAAATGAACAAATAATAGAAGATGTTTGTAGTTGAAACTGTCAAATATAGTTACTATTTAAGTATATTATATATTAAATTTTAACATTATAGTGACAACTGTCTTGTTCTGAATTTCCTTCAGCAATTTTCTGCATATTTTAGATGTTTCACTGATGTTCCTTTCTCTTCTTATTTTGTATCATTCTCATTACTTACTAACTTTTCAGTCACTAAATAAAATCCTAAGTAAAATAAATATATTAGTAATGTCAATAAATGTATATCTCTTTCTGCACATCTAGTCTACTACTTCTCTGCCAAGAGGTGGAAGGAATATTCCATCATCCGTAGGTCTTAATGTTCTATTGCTTTGATCAGAGCTCTGAATTCTTTCGGTTTTGTTTTCTTTTATATCATTGTGATATCAATGTAAATTGTTCTTAGTATTGCTCATTTCAGTTCAAATCAGTTCAAACAAATAAGTTCCCAAGTTAATCTTAGTCCATCGTAGTAATCATTTCTTTTAACACAATAACATCCTGTAATTTAAATACCACAATTTTTCAATCATTTCTCACTCTTACCCTATCATCTGACATAAATATGAAAATTCTAATGGTAACAACAAAAGAGACAGAAGAAAATAAAAGAAAAACATTGTCAAAGAGATAAAAGTTATTCCATTTGCAAACAATGGTTTATTTAGATAAATCCAGAGAATCCATTTTGTTGAACTCATTAATATTTTCAGGAAAATAGCAGGCTATACAATAAAGCCTCAAGCATCATTAGCATTACTGCAATATGAAATTTCAGAAGGTAACAATAAAAAAGAGAAATTTTCAAAATATCTGAAAAACACACAAAACACCTGGAAATCAATTGTTTTGATCAACATAGAAATACACTTACAAAACACTTTTTGAAGCAATTAGGAGTGATTTAATATAAATTTGTTATTTGTTATGTCATGCTGAAATAAGAAAAAGGATTTTACTATGTTAGTGAATGGACAGATTATACCTTTCTTTAAATCTTCAGCTCTTAGCCCAATGTCTGGTACCTAGTATGCCTTTAATAAATGCTTGCTGACTGCAATAATCATTACAACTAGAATAAAGGAGGAAAGTGCCCAATATTAAAAAAAAAACTCTTTGTATCAAATATCTTTGATAAAGTTCTGATATCCAAGTTTGTAAGTAAATACATAAATTAATATAAATAATACAAAGAGAAAAGTTTTTCAAGAGAATGGGAAACTATATGAAAAACTGTCTCAAATCACCAAAAACGAGAGAAATCCAAATGAAAACAACACTAAGATTTTTACCTAGTGCACAGGAAATTTCACAATTTGTCATTTTGGTGGGAGCTATAGGGAAGACATGCATACTGATGTAATACTAATGGAAATATGAATTGTTCCACCTCTTCTGGGATTATTCCCCCAATTCAATTCAATTCAATTCAATAAACATTTATAAAGCACTTACTATGTACCAGGTACTGTGCTAAGGTTACAAATAAGAAAAACATGGAGTATCTAATCTAATGAGGAATGACAATATACAAAATAAATAAATAAAAGGATTAAGTGGAGTAAAAGTGGATAGAAATCAGAAGGGTTCCCAGAATAATACTGTTGGAGTCAAATCAAAGTCATTATGGAAATCGAAGTTACCTACAAAGTTCTGAGTCCTTTAAGTAAAAACAGTCTTTGGGAAGAATTTATTACTCCATCCTCCAGTCAGAGGAAAGAAGTAATTTAGGGATCTGAGATGTCTGAATATCACAAGCTGAGTTAAGCTGCATGGTGATGAGATTTCAATAGAATAGCTTATCCTGCAGAATGCTTAGCTAGTTACCTGGAAACTAAGGAGAGCTGCTAATGAAAAATAAGAAAGTTACCAAAATGTATTTATCTTTTGATCAAGTAATTCCATTCCTAGGTATATGCCTCAAAGTCATCGGAAATAACAGAAAAGAGTCAAAAATAATCACAGCATTATGTTTTTATTGTAGCAAATAATTGGATGCCAATTTTCAGAAGTAGCAAGTTGACCATACCAAAAAAATCTCTATTCTCAAGTGGTTTACATTGTAACACGGAGGCAATTAAGCAGGAGTGACATGATTAGAACTGTGCTTTAGGAAAATTACTTTGGTAGCTATGTGGAAGATGTAGAGAAAGAGAGAGAAATAAAGTGGGGAGACCAATAAGAAGCTATTTATTACAATAATGGGCAGGAAATGATAAAGTGATAAAAGTGGATGTATGATTGAAAAGGACAGAATGTATGCAAGAGATTGTACACCGTGTTTCCCTGATAATAAGACACTGTCTTATTAATTTTTTGGACAGAAAAACCCCAGAGGGCTTATTTTCAGGGGAGGGCTTATTTTAATGAACATTGACAGCAATTTTAATAAACAGATAAATGTGAACAAAAAAAAAGTACCTTTATTCAATAATGATCATGTCATCTTCTTCAACAACATCGTCATAAGTGTCCATACCCTGAATTCCATCCGATGTCTTGCGCCTCTATTTCCTTCAGAAGAAGTGGACCCAATCTGTCATGTCCAGCAATATAGCTCTCTTTAAATGAATATGTCTTGTCCAGGTAACCTGCTCGTAGTGCCTTGGCGACACAGTTGTCAGTAATTTTATCCCATGACTTCTTCATTCAAGTCACAACTTCTTGCAGACAGGGCTTCACAAAGTTTCCACGCTGATTTCTTTCCATTCTATCTTCAATGTAGTCATTGACTTCTATGGGCAAATGGTCTTTGAATGGCTTGTTTATTGCAATATCAAGGGTCTGGAAATAGGCAGTCATTCCTGCAGGAATCATTACTTGATCTATTCTTCTCTCTGCAAGGAAGTTCTTCATTTCTTTAGCGCGGTGAGTGCTGGCTGAATCCCAGATTATCAGACCTCTTTGGTTACCTCATATAACAAGTGGCAGCATTAAATCAACCCACTTTCTTATAACGGCTTGTGTACACCAGGCTTTTTCGGTTTCAAGAACGTAAATGCCTGATACACGTTCAATCTTATCTTTCTTGCCCTTACTGATGATTAGAGGCATGGCTTTCTTTCCATCCAAACAAATTGCCAAAACACAGGTGACCTGTGCAGACAGAATAATAAAATTATGACCATCAGTCCTTCTTTTCACTCCATCATGCCCCTCAATAATGTTTTAACCCCATCATACTCCCTGAGTGCTCCTTCTATCCTCCATGATGCCCCCTGAGTTCTTCTTTTATCCTCCATCATGCCCCTTTTATCCTCCATCATGCCCCCTCACTCCCGCTTACATAACGGTTTTTATGTTGTCCTGCCTCAGCTCTCCTCCGCAGTACTGCTCTCAATGGCACCAGCAAGCAAATCACTGGGGAAGAACAGGATGACGTGCTCACTGCTGCAGCTCTGATTGGATGCAGCTCGGAGCGCGGTGTGCGTTTCATCGTTGGGGGGGGGGGGAGGGAGTGGGAGGAGAAGGGAGGAGGGGACGGTGCATACAGAGGGTACCGTAATGTAGCGTGTAGCGCAGGGGATCACCTTCACTACAGTAGCAATCTCAATAGGGCTTATTTTCGGGGGAGGGCTTATTTTAGAGGAATCTTACACAGTAAGGGGAGGGCTTATTTTCGAGATAGGTCTTATTATCAGGGAAACACGGTAGAGAAAGAAATGATAAAACATGGTAAATGACTGGCAATCCAAAAGGTAGAAAAGCAATTAAGTAAATAGATCTAAGATAAGATATAGTTAATTAACAACTTGCAGAACAAAATAGTAAATGGGAAGATATATGCTATAAAAACAAAAAGAAAAAAAGATTTTTTCTTTAAAAGATGCTGACACTAAAGTACCAGGATAAAAAGGGTGAAAACTGGGGATCTGCACATATAAAGTAGAGAATAACCAACTTATAGAGGAATCCAATACTCTCAAAATTGAGGAAATCAAAGTAACTCAACTTAATTTAACCATAAATATGTACTGAGAGTAAGATGTTATTCTTGGATTGTAAGCTAGCTGAACACTCATTCTCTGAAGGTATGATATTTTCACAGTTCTGAGAAGTTAGTGACAGAGAAAAAGTAAGGTGAAATTAGAGCTCTGGGACTCTAAATTGAATTTATGCACCACACCAACCTGGGAGTCTCAATCCAAGATCTTGAGAAGGGGGCACACCTAGGACATGTCCTACATGTAGTCTATACCACTTGTCTAATCTCACTAAGAATGACTCTACCCTGAAGTGTTTGACTGTATCTGCTATATCATAAAAACCAGTGGCATATCCCAAGCCTATCCCACATCTACAGCTTCAGCCTTTTTTCCATCCCCAAAAGGATACTCTGCCTGAATTAATTTTTCAGTGGTTAGTATACTTCCACCCCAATCATACTCTCCTCATCTTAGTGATTCTGAGACTTTAGTTGTCCCTACTATCTCTTCCCTTATTTCTATCACCCTCCTCCTAACCTAATCACCCAAATTCTCTCCCCCATCATTCCACTCAAGTTCTACTCCCCTTTCCCATGCCCATATCTTCTCCACCTTCAAAAATTTCTCAATTTATCTATCTACCTCTATTGTCTATTGTTCTATTTCTCTGACCATGTACCTCATCAATTGCCCCCATTCAATATATTACTATGGTTCAAATATAAAATTCTCTTTGGGGACTTTTAAAATCCTTATAATGTGGCTCCTTCAAACTCTCTCAATCTTCTTAAACTTTTCTCCCTTCCGTGTATTCTGGAATCCATTGTCGACCTCCTTGTTATTCTTTACATATAAGACACTCTATCTTCTCAATTGTACATGTTCACTGGCTATCCTCTAAGCTGGGAATGCTTTGTCTTCTGATTTCCACCTCCTGCATGTCATCTCAACCATCAGAATGTGAGTTCCTTGAAGGTAAAAATTGTTTTTGCCTTTATCTGTATCTCCTGGTGTTTAACATAATGTCTGACTGTATGCCCTCTGATTCCTTTGATTACAAAGGTTGAGTCTGGATAGATTATATATAACTCAGAAGACATGGGTTTACTAAAGTCCTTTCTGCAATATCTATTAACTAAATCTATCTCATAGGATATCTTTACTGTTAACACAGTCTTTTTTCAAGGAGGTTGATTTCCAAAGCTGAGTAAAATGTGATAGGCCACATCTCTAATGGGCCTGTTTCTTACATCACCATAGTTATCCCAAGTTTCTCTTCCTTTTCACTTTTCAAAAATCCATCTCATATGACAAAAAAAAAAAAAGTATTTTTAGAGGGGAAAAAAACCACAGTATAGCCAAGTGATACATTGAGCTCTTTGAAAGTGTTTGATAATACATGCAATGTGTAATACTTATGGACTTCCCATTTGCATAAGAAATGGGTTGAGAGTACGTTCTCATATGTCTTCATTCAAGTCCTGCTTGGTCTTTATAACTCCATTAATTTATTTTTGACATGTTTTATGTATTTTTGGTGTTGTTTCCATTTTCATTGTTATAGTTATTCTGCAGATTGTTTTCTTATCTCTGCTTATTTCACTAGGCATTAGTTCATATTCACTTTTCCATGCTTCCCTATATTGATCACATACATCATTCCTTGCAGAATAGTAATACTTCATTACATCTACAAAGCATAAAGCATTTTCTTTCTATTTTTGAGAATAATTTGTAAACTATGCAGAATAACTTTAAAATTTTGATTAAAATTTCTTGTTAATCCATCAGCTTTGAGAGTTTTTCCTTCTTCAGTACATCCTTTACAATTCAATCTTTTTCTTTTTCTGAGATTGGGTAATTTAAGATCTTTATATGATCTATTGCTTGAGCAATTTATATCTGTGAAGGTATTATTTCTTTTGTGTTCTCAGTTTTGTAAGTATATAACTGTGCATGTGTTCTAATTGTTCACTTTTGTTTTTGTGACTACTCATTTACTTTCACCTTATTCATTTACTATTTTATCATTTAGATTTTTCTGCTCTGTTTACTAAGCTGACAGTTTATCGATTTTACTAGTCTCTTCAAAGAATCAACTTTTAGTTTTATTTACCATTTCGATGGAAATTTTTTTGTTTTCATCTATTTCCCTTCTAATTGTTGTGCTTATTTTAGGTTTTCCTTGTGAGTTTTCTCATTTTTAAAATGCATATTCAATTTATTAATCCTTCTTTCTATTTTACTTATGTCTGTAAGGTTATAAGGAAGTGAAATGGACAAGTAGAGTCCTTGGTCTTATGTCAGGATAACCTAAATTCAAATCCAATTCTAGACACTAGCTCTGTGACCGTGGAAAATTTATTATAACTTCTGTTTTTCTCAGTTTCTTCAACTCTAAAATACTAATAATAACACATTTCTTCAATGGCTGTTATGAATTTTAAAGGGATAATAATTGTAGGGTGATTAGCAGAGTGCCTGGCACATATTAAAGTATATAAATATTAGTTATTGTCATCATCTTCATCATCATCATCATTTCCCCTATGAGCACTTCTTTAGCTGCACCTGTGAAATTTTGGTATGCTGTTTCATCATTATAGCTTTTTTTAACATGATTATTGTTTCTAGGGTTATTCTTTGTCCCACTCATTATTTAGAATTTCATTGCTTAATTTTCATTTGAGTCTGTAACTTTTGTTTGAGATCTCTAAACTAATCATACTTTTGCTAGGACATAGTCTATAAATGCTGAGTTAATTATTTCTGCCTTTTTACATGTGTTTACAAAATTTCTGTGCTCTATTCCATGGTCAAGTTTTGTAAAAGTTCTATGTGACCTTGAAATATATGTCTATTTTTTACTGTTCCACTTAGGAGACATCATGAGTTAACATGAATTTCTCCAGAAATTTGTTCAGTTCCATGTTTTCCTTTTCTTTTTCTATTAAAACTTATCTAAACAACTCCTGTCACTCTTGTATTACTATTTCTTCTAGCAGCTCAGATGTTTCCTTTAGGAATATGGATGTTAAGGCATTTTAAGTATGTGTGTTTATTAGTAATATTGACTTGTGGTCTATTTCAGGATAATATGGGTTTTTTTTGTTTGTTTAACACATTTTTAAATATTTGGTTTTTGCATTGACGAATAGTTTGGTTTCAACTCATGCTTTTTTGGATTCACTTGATGCAAAATAAAAAAAAATTCCATCTCAGTTGTATTTTGTATATGTCTGTTTTTTTTTAATATATAAGCAACAAATTACTGGATTTTGTTTTCTTTTATAATCTATCACATTTTTCTCATTTTATTGAATTGTTTAATCCATTAGCTTTTAAATTATAAATTAGGTTTGTAATTTTCTCCAGATGTCTCTAATATTAAGATTATTTTCAAGTTATGATATTTCCCCCCTTCTTCTGTAAACATAATTTATATGTAATTCTGTTACTTTATCATAATCTTTTTTTTTTAAGTGGACTTGTTCCCACAGGCTCTCTTCTCATCCTAATACCCTTTTCTCATTTGTTATCCATTTCCCTGGGGGCTTTTATTAAGTTGTTTTTTTTCTCTCCTGCTTCTCTTTGGTTATATAGTTATTTCCCCTCTTTTTTTTGATCTCCATCAAGTATACTTCTCTTTCTTTCTTCCCTTTCAACTAGTCTTATTCATGCATTTTAAAAAATTCATACCTTTGTACTCTTTTCCAAATATGAACAGTATTAAAGGAGTTTATATATGTGTGTGTGAATTTGTATAATTCTTCCGTTTTGATTTTATTTCTAAAGTTATTTCAATTTTTTAAAAAATTATTAAGTTCCATCTTTTGTCTTGAATGAATAAACTCAGATTTACATGATAAGTTATCCTGAGATGCATTCCAAGTATTGTTATCTTTGTAACATATTATTTTGGTCCCTCCTACATTTTCTAACAGTTGCAGAATAGTATTGCCTTATTCAAATACCCTTTTTATTGAACTTGAATGTCTTTCTCCTAATCACTTGCAAAACTTATGATTTCTTTGTGGCAGCCCTCTTTGTAGTGGCCAGAAACTGGAAAATGAGTGGATGCCCATCAATTGGAGAATGGTTGAATAAATTGTGGTATATGAATATCATGGAATATTATTGTTCTATAAGAACCTGTAGGATGATTTCAGAAAGGCCTGGAGAGACTTACATGAACTGATGCTGAGTAAAATGAGCAGGACCAGGAGATCATTATATGCTTCAACAACAATACTATATAATGATCATTTCAGATGGATGCATCTTCAACAATGAGATGAACCAAATCAGTTCCAATAGAGCCTTAATGAATTGAACCAGCTACACCCAAGGAAAGAACTCTGGGAGATGACTTATGAACCACTACATAAAATTCCCAATCCCTCTATTTTTGTCCACTTGCATTTTTCATTTCCTTCACAAGCTAATAGTATACTATTTCAAAGTCTGATTCCTTTTGTACAGCAAAATAACTGTTTGGACATGTATAAATATATTGTATTTAATTTATACTTTAACATATCTAATATGTATTGGTCAACCTACCATCTGGGGAAAGGGGTGGGAGGAAGGAGGGGAAAAGTTGGAACAAAAGATTATGTAATTGTCAATGCTGAAAAAAATTACCCATGCATATATCTTGTAAATAAAAAGCTATAATAATAATAAAAACCTTATGATTTTTTAAATAAATTGTTAAAGTTCACCATTATATGTCTTAAAGTTTACAATATTGGGTTGTGATTTTTTTTCCTAGAGAGTTATTTGTGAATTCTTTTCATTGATATTTCATATTTTATGGTCAGAAGTTTGGGAATTATTGCCTCAATTAGAATGTAAAAGTTCATTTCCTATAATGTTATTCTTGGAGACCTGGAATCCTTAGATTGTCTCTATGTATTCTGTCTTTGAGAAAACATTTAGGCTTATTTATTAAGCATATCCTCTTTGAATGTTATTGGATTTTGCTTCTCTTCTAGATCATCCTTTATTCTCAAACCATTATTCTATTTTGTTTGTTTTTTTTTAAATAAGATTTGCCATTTAAGAACCCAGTTTTTCTATTCTTCCCATTATTTTTGTTTAGCTAGTCAAAAATTCTGCTCTTGTAATTCTCATTATTTTTTTAAATCACAATGGGGTGACAAGTTCTGGTTCCATATTTTATTCAAATTCCAGAGGATCCTCCCTCTTATCAAATATTAGATGATTCTCCTTCCAGAATTAATTCATAAATGCCTGAACTTCTGTATTAAATCTGAAGACTATGTTTCCTTCTTTTATAAATGTTTTTCCTACTGATTTGATTGCTTAAGTTCAAAGTACTGAAGTTTTCTTCTTTCTGAAATCTTTGGTAACATTATTGTTATGGTTAATTTTAATACAAACAAAAAATGTTTAACAAAATCTCCCTTTGATAACTTTTTCCCCCTTAATTTTCTTTATCACTCAACTTTCTGATTCTCTCCCTTTGGTTTCCTTGAAGGTCAGTTCTCAAAGTGCTTCAGTCTTTATTAATGCAAAGCAATTCAGAGTTCATCAGCCTACTTTTCTGACCTAACTGACTTTTAGATGGATAGAATTAGAGAGAATTAGATGCTGTACTCTTTCCTTCATTCTTAGTAGATTGCTAGTTATACTGGACCCCTTCCAAAACGTCCAGTCACAAAACGTCCAGTTCTACTCCTTCTTTCCTTTCTTCTTTACCCCAGAAATTCAGAGCCTTATAGTGCTTTTACTTAGGGTTATCTGTCTTGGCACTGGCTCTAATAGTGATATAAGATTGTAGCCTCTTGAGAAGCTACATCTACTTGGCTTCCTGTCATGGCTAGGGCAGATTTCCATAGATTGAAACTGGGGACTCTACAACGTAGGAAAGTGTGTTCTTGGGTCTGCTACTGAGGCTTTACTGCCCATAGTGTGGAAAGCAAGGAAGAAGGGCAGAGTGATGTTAGGGTCAGTAAAATCAGTTCATGGGTTTGGGGGTGAGGTTTAACCTTTTTTGGATTCTGGTTGTCCTAGATCATGAAGACAGCTGGAGTTGTTTAACCATTGATATATAATTTCTGTTTTGGATAGTTTAAGAAATTGCAGTCCTCATCCTAAATTAAACCTAACTAATATATCCTTGCTAGAAGTCTTAAAAATCTGACCTGGGAGTCTTAAAAATATTTTTATGAAAAATAAATGTTCTGAACTGATGCTAAATGAAATGAGCAGAACCAGGAGATCATTATACACCTCAACAATGATACTGTATGAGGATATATTCTGATGGGATTTCTTCGACAAAGAGATCTAACTCAGATCCAACTGATCAATGATGGACAGAAGCAGCTACACCCAAAGAAAGAACACTGGGAAATGAATGTAAATTGTTTGCATTTTTGTTTTTCTTCCCAGGTTATTTTTACTTTCTGAATCCAATTCTCCCTGTGCAACAAGAGAACTATTCAGTTCTGCACACATATATTGTATCTAGGATATACTGTAACCTATTTAACATGTATAGGACTGCTTGCCATCTGGGGTAGGAGGTGAAGGGAGGGAGGGGAAAAATTAGAACAGAAGTGAGTGCAAGGGATAATGTTGTAAAAAATTACCTTGGCATGGGTTCTGTCAATAAAAAGTTATTTAAAAAAAGAAAAATAAATGTTCTTCAAAATAAAAAAGTATGTAGTAAGGACAGACTTTTTGCAAATCTCTTTAACATTTTTCTTAATAAAAAACAACTAGATTCCCACACCTTCTCTACATTTAGTCTGTTATGATATGTTGTTTTAGTTGAAATCTATGAAGTGTTTAAATAGGCAAATAGCATTTTAATATTATTCTAAAAATAGTTCTGACCTCAAAGACTTTCAGGCATTCTCAGGTAATATTTGGCCAATTGCTGTAATATATGAAGCTTTTCTAGAATGGTAGAACTAATTAGCAATTATATTGCACAAGGATAGTCTTCAAGATTCCACAGTTCTTTACATCACAATAAAGCAATGGAGTAGGACTTTTGGGGGGTTACACACAAGTAGAATGGAATAGTTCTACTTGCATTCAATTTATTTTGAAGGTTTTTTTCCCTATTTTTATACATCAAATGAAAAACAAAATAAGTTGAAAGGAAGGCATAGTATAATAACACTATTGTTGATATTCTTACATCCAGCTATTGAAATTTCCTATGTTCTTTCTCCTTTCCTGGCTCCTCTTCTCCTCCTATCCTAATGAAAGCATAATCCAAAGATGAGGCCTCAACCTCCTTCTCTTCTCCATTTATGTATTTTCTTTCCAACAATTCTGACTGTACCATCTGTTTCCATCTAACAACACAGATTGAAGGAGGAGGAATAGCACAACTCAGTAGTCCTGTTCTAAAAAAGATGCTCTCTGTAGTAAAGAGCTTAACCACTATTCCCTAACCACTCTTGCAAGATTATCAGTTAAACTGGTCCTTGAAAAAGTTTAACCTAAGCCCAAAAAGACTAAAGGGAAGGATAAATCTGAGAACCAAAACATTTAAACAAAAGGGAAAATAAAGGAGTAAAAGATAAACAAGAAGAAGGAACTAACCAAGAAGAGACTAAAGATGTCTTGCCTGTGGAAAATGGAGAAATTAAAAATAAAGGGATCCCAGTCTCTGATTCAGCAAGAGAGAAACCAGATCTTTTTTATGTTGAAATACATGTTAGATCCTATATATATATATATACACATATTTAGATAGTTGTCTTGTTGCACAAGAAAAATTAGATCAAGAAGGAAGAAAAAGAAAACCTGAGGGGAAAAAAAACAAAATGAAAGCAAATAATAACAGAGAGAGTGAGAATACTATGTTATGGTCCACATTCAGGTCCCACGGTCCTCTCTTTGGGTATAGATGGCTTTCTTCATCACTGAACAAATGGAACTGCTCTGAATCATCTCATTGTTGAAGAGAGCCACATCCATGAGAACTGATTGTCATATAATCTTGTGGCCATGTGTAATAACCTCATGGTTCTCTTCATTTCACTTAGCATCAGTTCACATAGGTCTCTCCAAGTCTCTCTGAAATCATCCTTCTGGTTGTTTCTTACAAAACAGTAACATTCCATAACATTCATATACCATAATTTACTCAGCCATTCTTTAATTGATGGGCATCCACTCAGTTTCCAGTTTCTTGCCACCACAAAGAGGGCTACCACAAACATTTTTGCACATGTGGGTCCTTTTGCCTCCTTTAAGATCTCTTTGGGATATAAACCCAGTAAAAACATTGCTGTATCAAAGGGTAAGCACAGTTTGATAACTTTTTGAGCATAGTTCCCAACTGCTCTCCAAAATGGTTGGATCCGTTCACAGTTCCACCAACAATGCATTGGTGTCCCAATTTTCTCACATCCCCTCCAATATTCGTCATTATCTTTTCCTAGCATCTTAGACAATCTGAGAGGTGTGTGGTGGTATCTCAGAGTTGTCTTAAATTGCATTTCTCTGATCAATAATGATTTGGAGTACCTTTTCATGTGGCTACAAACAGTTTCAATTTCTTCATCTGAAAATTGTCTGTTCATACCTTTTGACCATTTATCAATTGGAGAATAGCTTGAACTATTACAAATTTGAATCATTTCTCCATATATTTTAGAAATGAAGTCTTTATCAGATCCTTTGGATGCAAAAATGATTTCCCAGTTTATTGCTTCCCTTCTAATCTTGTCTGCATTCATTTTGTTTGTACAAAAGCTTTTTAATTTAATATAATCAAAATTATCTGTTTTGTTATCAATAATGGTCTCTAGTTCTTCTTTGGCCACAAATTCCTTCCTCCTCCACAAATCTGAAAGGTAAACTATTCTATGTTTTTCTAATTTGCTTATAATGTCATTCTTTATGTCTAGATCATAAACCCATTTCAATCTTATCTTGGTATATGGTGTTAGGTTGGGTCTATGCCTACTTTCTGCCATACTAGTTTCCAATTTTCCCCAGGAGTTTTTGTCAAATAATGAATTCTTATCCTAAAAGCTAGGGCCTTTGAGTTTGTTAAATACTAAATTGTTATAGTGATTGGCCAATCCTTATCTATTCCACTGATCAACTTCTCTATTTCTTAGCCACTACGTGGTTTTGATGACCATTGCTTTATAATATAGTTTTTGATCTGGTACAGATAGGCTATCTTCATTTGTTTTTCTCTTCTTTAATTCCTTTGAAATTCTTGACATTTTGGAGAAACCACATCTTAATAACATTTTACATTAAGTATTTTAACAACTGTCCCTGTTACTTTTCTTGTACAATTCATAACAATATTATAATCAATTATTTTGCAAATGCAGATTTTGAGTAACTCTAGAAACATAATTTAAGAAGAATGTAATCCCACATCTTCAACTTACTTTTTAAAACATTTAAGTATAAACCATCTAAAGTGAGTTTATTCATAATCCTAATTAAAGAGGTGAAATCACATACTGTTTGTTGTTTTTACTGTTGTTGCCATTTAAAAAATACAGCTGCAGAATGCTGAATAGAAAGGTAATGAGTGTATTAAGCATACACTTAAAATAAAATATAGTTTTTATATTATATTAAATTAAGAAAAGGTAGCAATTTTGAGTTGTGACCATGAATTTTAAATAGTGATTTTAATTAATCTGCAACCATTTTGTTTCTTTGTACAATTGTTCGTTCCTAAATAAAACTGCTTCCTGGTGTTGAATCTCCCCTTCAAAATATTGTTCTATGACAATGGTGTCTTTGGTGGTGGTGATAAAATTTTCTGCCAGTAAATATTTTAATGTGCTGTTAAAGACAGGAAAATGTGTACAGCAATTGTAGTTTTATTGAATACAAAATTGGTGAAACTTTGCTTTGTAAAATACCTACTATCTTATCCCTATTAAGGATACTGTATTTTATATCCTCTTCTTAGAACTTACTTCCAAACTTAAAGAAAGTCACTGGAATAACAGTTTAGAAAAGGATTACAACTATATCATTTTTAGATTTTCCAATACTGTATTTTCTAATTGTAATAGTGTCTATCTACTGATGATCAAATAAAATTTTATGAAATCTTAATTATAAAAGAAAAATAATTCCTATTATGTATTAAATAATAACACAAATGAATCTAGATGATATGATAGGTATTTACAATATTTGAAGAGCTATCAGTGGGTGTGGGATCAGGCTTCTATTTGGTTCTTGAGATCAGAACTAGGAAAATGAGAAACAAAAGAAGAGAGAAGCAAATTTATTTATGTTAATGCTTTTTTTAATTTAATTTTATTTTATAATAACTTTTTATTGACAGAACCCATGCCAGGGTAATTTTTTTACAACATTATCCCTTGTACTCGCTTCTGTTCCAATTTTCCCCTCCCTCCCTCCACCTCCTTCCCTAGATGGCAAGCAGTCCTATGTATGTTAAATATGTTGCAGTATATCCTAGATACAATATATGTTTGCAGAACCAAACAGCTCTCTTGTTGCACAGGGAGAATTGGATTCAGAAGGTAAAAATAACCCGGGAAGAAAAACAAAAATGCAAATAGTTTACATTCATTTCCCAGTGTTCTTTCTTTGGGTGTAGCTGCTTCTATCCATCATTTATCAATTGAAACTGAGTTAGGTCTCTTTGTCAAAGAAATCCACTTCCATCAGAATACAGCCTCATACAGTATCGTTATTGAAGTGTATAATGATCTCCTGGTTCTACTCATTTCACTTAGCATCAGTTCATGTAAGTCTCGCCAGTCCTCTCTGTATTCATCCTGCTGGTCATTTCTTACAGAACAATAACATTCATATACCACATATACCACAATTTACCCAGCCATTCTCCAATTGATGGGCATCCATTCAATTTCCAGTTTCTAGCCACTACAAACAGGGCTGCCACAAACATTTTGGCACATACAGGTCCCTTTCCCTTCTTTAGTATTTCTTTGGGATATAAGCCCAATAGAAACACTGCTGGATCAAAGGGTATGCACTATTTGATAACTTTTTGGGCATAATTCCAGATTGCTCTCCAGAATGGTTGGATTTGTTCACAACTCCACCAACAATGTATCAGTGTCCCAGTTTTCCCACATCCTCTCCAACATTCATCATTATTTTTTCCTGTCATCTTAGCCAATCTGACAGGTGTGTAGTGGTATCTCTGAGTTGTCTTAATTTGCATTTCTCTGATCAATAATGATTTGGAACATTCTTTTATATGAGTGTTAATAATTTCAATTTCATCATCTGAAAATTGTCTGTTCATATCCTTTGACCATTTATCAATTGGAGAATGGCTTGATTTTTTATAAATTTGAGTCAGTTCTCTATACATTTTGGAAATAAGGCCTTTATCAGAACCTTTTACTGTGAAGATATTTTCCCAGTTTGTTGCTTCCCTTCTAATCTTGTTTGCATTAATTTTGTTTGTACAAAGACTTTTTAATTTGATATAATCAAAATTTTCTATTTTGTGATTAGTAATGGTCTCTAGTTCATCTTTGGTCACAAATTTCTTTCTCCTCCACAAGTCTGAGAGATAAACTATCCTATGTTCCTCTAATTTATTTGTAATCTCATTCTTTATGCCTAGATCATGGATCCACTTTGATCATATCTTGGTATATGGTGTTAAGTGTGGGTCCATGCCTAATTTCTGCCATACTAATTTCCAGTTATCTCAGCAGGTTTTATCAAATAATGAATTCTTATCCCAAAAGTTAGGATCTTTGGGTTTGTCAAACACTAGTAGCTATAGTTGACTATTCTGTCTTGTGAACCTAACCTTTTCCACTGATCAACTAATCTATTTCTTAGCCAATACCAAATGGTTTTGGTGACTGCTGCTTTATAATATAATTTTAGAACAGGTACAGCCAGGCCACCTTCATTTGATTTTTTTTTTCATTAATTCCCTTGAGATTCTCGACTTTTTATTGTTTCATATGAATTTTGTTGTTATTTTTTCTAGATCATTAAAATATTTTCTTGGAAGTCTGATTGGAATAGCAATAAATAAATAGATCAGTTTAGGGAGTATTATCATCTTTATTATATTCTCTCGGCCTATCCAAGAGCACTTAATATTTTTCCAATTATTTAAGTCTGATTTTATTTGTGTGGGAAGTTTTTTGTAATTTTGCTCATATAATTCCTGACTTTGCTTTGGTAGAAAGTTTCCCAAATATTTTATTCTGTCAACAGTTATTTTGAATGGAATTTCTCTTTGTATCTCTTGCTGTTGGATTTTGTTGGTGGTGTATAAAAATGCTGAGGATTTATGGGGATTTATTTTGTATCCTGCTACTTTACTAAAATTATGAATTATTTCCAATAGCTTTTTAGTAGAATCTCCGGGGTTCTCTAGGTATACCATCATATCATCCTCAAAGAGTGATAGTTTGGTTTCCTCATAGCCTACTCTAACTCTTTTAATCTCTTTCTCGAGTCTTATTGCAGAGGCTAATGTTCCTAATACAATATTGAATAATAATGGTGATAGTGGGCAACCTTGCTTCACTCCAGATCTTACTGGGAAAGGTTCCAGTTTTTCCCCATTGCATATGATGCTTACTGATGGTTTTAAATATATGCTCCTGACTATTTTAAGGAAAAGTCCATTTATTCTTATGCTCTCAAGTGTTTTTATTAGGAATGGATATTGGATTTTATATGCTTTTTCTGCATCTATCGAGATGATCATATGGTTTTTGTTTGTTTGGTTATTGATATAGTCAATTATGCTAATAGTTTTCCTAATATTGAACCAGCCCTGCATTCCTGGTATAAATCCTACTTGGTCATAGTATATTATTCTGGGGATGATTTTCTGTAATCTTTTTGCTAATATTTTATTTAAGATTTTAGCATCAAGATTCATTAGGGAGATTGGTCTATAATTTTCTTTCTTTGTTTTCAACCTACCTGATTTAGGTATCAGTGCCATGTCTGTGTCGTAAAAGGAGTTTGGTAGGACTCCTTCAATCCCTATTTTTTCAAATAGTTCATTTAGCATTGGAGTTAATTTTTCTTTAAATGTTTGGTAGAATTCACATGTAAATCCATCTGGTCCTGGGGATTTTTTCTTAGGGAGTTGGTTAATAGCTTGTTCTATTTCTTTTTCTGAGATGGGACTGTTTAGGATATTTACTTCTTCCTCTGTTAGTTTGGGCAAGCTATATTTTTGGAGGTATTCTTCTATTTCATTTAAGTTGTCAAATTTACTGGCATAAAGTTGGACAAAGTAACTCCTAATTATTGCTCTAATTTCCTCTTTGTTAGTGGCGAGTTCTCCCTTTTCATTTTTAAGACTAACAATTTGATTTTCCTCTTTCCTTTTTTTAATCAGATTTACTAAGGATTTGTCTATTTTGTTGTTTTTTTTCATAGAACCAACTCTTAGTTTTATTAATTAATTCAATAGTTTTTTTTTTTTTTTTACTTTCAATTTTATTGATCTTTTATTTTTAGAATTTCAAGTTTAATGTTTGACTGGGAGTTTTTAATTTGTTCCTTTTCTAGCATTTTTAGTTGCAAGCCCAATTCATTGACCTTCTCTTTCTCTATTTTATGCAAATAGGCCTCTAGAGATATGAAATTTCCCCTTATTACTGCTTTGGCTGCATCCCATACATTTGGTATGATGTCTCATTATTATTGTTTTCTTGGGTGAAGTTATTAATTATGTCTATGATTTGTTGTTTCACCCAATCATTCTTTAGTATGAGATTATTTAGTTTCCAATTATTTTTTGGTCTACTTTCCCCTGGGTTTTTGTTGAATGTAATTTTTATTGCATTGTGGTCTGAAAAGGATGCATTTACTATTTCTGCCTTACTGCATTTGAGTCTGAGGTTTTTATGTCCTAATATATGGTCAATTTTTGTATAGGTTCCATGAACTGCTGAAAAGAAAGTGTACTCCTTTCTGTCTCCATTATGTTTTCTCCAGAGATCTATCATATCTAATTTTTCTAGTATTCTATTTACCTCTTTGACTTCTTATTTATTTTGTGGTTTGATTTATCTAATTCTGAGAGTGCAAGGTTGAGATCTCCAAATATTATAGTTTTGCTGTCTATTTCTTCTTGCAGCGCTCTTAATTTCTCTTTTAAGAATTTAGATGCTACACCATTTGGTGCATATATGTTTAATATTGATATTGCTTCATTATCTATGCTACCCTTTAGCAAAATATAGTGCCCTTCCTTATGTCTTTTAATTAGATCGATTTTTGCTTTAGCTTGATCTGAGATCAGGATGGCTACCCCTGTTTTTTTTTTTTTGTTTGTTTGTTTTGTTTTTTTTTACTTCACCTGGAGCATAGTAGATTTTGCTCCGACTTTTTACCTTTACTCTGCATGTATCTCCCTGCTTCAGATGTGTTTCCTGTAAACAACATATTGTGGGATTCTGGCTTTTAATCCATTCTGCTAACTGCTTCCTCTTTAGAAGGAAGTTTACCCCGTTCACATTTATGGTTAAAATTACCAATTCTATATTACTTGCCATCTTGTTAACCTGTTTATGCTTTTCTCCTTTCTTTCCCCCTTACCCCCCTTCCTAGTATTAAGCTTGTGAGCACCACTTGCTTCTCACAGCCCTCCATTTTTAGTATCCCTCCCCCCCCCCCGCCTTAGAGTTTTTCCCCCTATCTTATCCCTTTCCCTCACAGTTTCCGTATTCCCTTCTGCTTAGCTTATTCCTTCCCTTTTCACTTTTCCCTTCTCACTTTTCAATGAGGTGGGAGAAGTTTTACCATAAATTGAA
The DNA here is from genome assembly GCF_016432865.1 of Antechinus flavipes. Taxonomy (NCBI): domain Eukaryota; kingdom Metazoa; phylum Chordata; class Mammalia; order Dasyuromorphia; family Dasyuridae; genus Antechinus; species Antechinus flavipes. The sequence goes on along the minus strand of NC_067399.1, from coordinate 166,244,712 downwards.
TATGTCTAAAATTTTTCTCTTAAAGCCAATTCTAAAGGCAGTAAGATACCCACTATATTCATCCCCCTCCATTCTTTCTCTCGGATATAATAGGTTTCCTTTGCCTCTTCATGAGATGTAGTACCCCCACTTTACCCTTTTTCTGGTACAATGTCCTTTCCACATCTAGTTTCTAGAACAAGGTATACATGTATTCTTTATACATCTTTATAGCAGAAATATAATTCCCAAAATTTATTTTTACCTTTTTAGGTTTCTCTTGAGTTCTATATTTGTAGATCAAACTTTTTGTTAAGTTCTGGTTTTTTCATCAAAAATAGGTGAAATTTGCTTATTTCATTGAATGTCCATCTTCCTCCCTGGAAAAAGATGCTCATTCTGGCTGGGTAAGTTATTTTTGGTTGCATACCGAGTTCCTTAGCTTTTTGGAATACCATATTCCAGGCCCTTCGATCTTTTAATGTGGATGCTGCTAAATCCTGGGTGATCCTTATTGGGGTTCCTCGATACTTGAATTGGGTTTTTCTAGCCACTTGCAGTATTTTTTCCTTCATCTGAGGGTTCTGGCATTTGGCCACTATATTTCTTGGTGTTTTGATTTTAAGATCCCTTTCAGTAGGTGATCGATGAATTCTTTCAATGTCTATTTTACCCTCTGTTTCTATGATGTCTGGGCAGTTCTCTTTGATAATTTCCTGGAAAAATAGTGTCCAGGATCTTTTTTTCATCATACTTTTCCGGGAGTCCAATAATTCTCATATTGTCTCTCCTGGATCTTGTTCAGCCATTTCCCAATTGATGGGCATTCTCCCAGTTCTCAATATTTCACCATCACAAAAAGGACTGCTATAAATATTTTTGTACATGTAGGTCCTTTTTTATTTTCCTTTTTTGTAGTCTCTTTGAGATACTATCCCTTTGAGATAGTAGTATTGCCAGGTTAAGGGGTATGCACAGTTTGCTTGCCTTATGAGCACAGTTTCAAATGGTACTGTGGTTGGATCAGTTCAAAACTGTCCCAACAATATATTAGGATTCCCAATTTTTCCACATCCTCTCCAACATTTATCATTTTTCCTTTTTTGTCATATTAAACAATCTGGTATCTGTGGGGTGATACTTCAGAGTTTAATATGCATTTCTCTAATCAAAATTGATTTAGACCACATCTTCAAGTGACTATACATAGTTTTGATTTCCTCATTGAAAAACTGCTTATTTATACTTTTGAGCATTTATCAATTGAGGAATTGCTATATTCTTATAAATTCAATTCTCTATATATTTCAGAAAGAGGTCTTTATCAGAGACACTTGCTGTAAAAATTGTCTCCTAGCTTTCTGCTTTTCTTCTAATCTTGATTACATTGGTTTTGTTTGTGCAAATTTTTTTAATATAATCAAAATAACATCTTTTACATTTTTGTAATGCTCTTTCTAGTTTAGTGATGAAACTGTAACTCACTTAACTTCTTCTTTAAGAATTTGGATGCTCAAGCTGTGCATACCCTTTGATCCAGCAGTGTTTCTACTGGGCTTATACCCCAAAGAGATACTAAAGAAAGGAAAGGGACCTGTATGTGCCAAAATGTTTGTGGCAGCCCTGTTTGTAGTGGCTAGAAGCTGGAAAATGAAAGGATGTCCATCAATTGGAGAATGGTTGAGTAAATTGTGGTATATGAACGTTATGGAATATTATTGTTCTGTAAGGAACGACCAGCAGGATGAATACAGAGAGGACTGGCGAGATTTACATGAACTGATGCTGAGTGAAATGAGCAGAACCAGGAGATCATTATATACCTCAACAACGATACTGTTTGAGGATGTATTCTGATGGAAGTGGACCTCTTTGATAAAGAGAGCCTTAATTGATCAAAGATGGACAGAAGCAGCTACACCCAGAGAAAGAACACTGGAAATGAATATAAACTGCTTGCATTTATGTTTTTCTTCCCGGGTTATTTATACCTTCTGAATTCAATTCTCCCTGTGCAACAAGAAAACTGTTTGGTTCTGCACACATATATTGTATCTAGGATATACTGCAACCCATTCAACATGTAAAGGACTCTTGCCATCTGGGGGAAGGGGTGGAGGGAGGGAGGGGAAAAATCGGAACAGAAGTGAATGCAAGGGATAATGCTGTAAAAAAATTACCCTGGCATGAGTTCTATCAATAAAAAATTATTAAAAATTTTTTTAAAAAGTGAAAATAAATGAGTGAATGAATGAATAAAATGAATAAATGAATGAATTGAAAAAAAAAGAATTTGGATGCTATACCATACTTGGTACATATATATTCAGTACTGATACTACTTCGTTGTCAATTCTATGAAACTTTTTAGCCAGATATAGTTTCCTTCCTAATCTCTTTTACTAAGTCTACTTTTTGCTTTTGCTTTGCCTGAGATCAGGATTGCTGCCCCTGCTTTTTTTTTTTTTTAACTTTAGCTGAAGCATAATAGATTCTGCTCCAGTCCTTTACGTTTTTACTCTGTGTGTATGTCCCTATTTCAAGTGACTTTCTTATAAGCAACATGTAGAAGTCTGGGTTTTTTATGCACTCTCCATTTCTGTTTTATGAGAGATTTCATTCCATTCACAATCACAGTTATGAATACTATTTTTCCTTACATCCTATTTTCCTCCATTTTATCCTCTCTTCCTTTTACCCTTTCCTTCATCAATATTTTGATTCCACTACCTGCACAGTCTGCTATCTCTTCTCTCAGTCTTCCCTCATCCCACCTTAACTTAATCTCCTTTACTTCTACTTCCTTATAAGGTAAGATAGATTTTTATATTCATTTCTTCTTTGAGTCAATACTGATGAGACTATCACTCACCCTCCCATTTTACTTTCACTGTAATTGGCTTTTCATGCCTCTGTGTGAAATAATTTACTTCTGCCTCTCCCTTTCTTCTGAAACCAGTATATTCTTTCTCATCCCTTAGTTTTGTTTCTGTTTTTTTGTCAAGCCTTCAAATTCACTTATATCCATGCCCTCTGTCTATGTATATTGCTTTTGATATACTATTAGTGGTACAATTTTTAAGAATTTAAAGTATCATCTTTCCATTTAGAGATGTAAATAGTTCAGCTCCATTGAATCCCTTACATTTTCTTTTCCCTTTTCACTTTTTTAGGTTTCTCTTGATTCTTGATATTATAGATCAAATTTTTTAGTGAATTATGATCTTTTCCTTATGAAAGTTTGAAATTCTTCCATTTCATTGGATGACCATTTTTTCTCTTGATGTATTATGCTTAGTCTAACCAAGTAGGTGATTCTTGGTTGTAGTCCTATCTCCTTTGATTTCCAAATAATATGTTCCCTGAACTCTGATCCTTTAGTGCTGCAACTGCTAAGTCCTTTGTAATCTTGATTGAAGCTCCCCAATATGTGATTTGTTGCTTTCTGGCCACTTGGAATATTTCTTCTTTTGGCTGTATCTTCTCTGGAGTTTTCACTTTTGGAATCTCTTTCCTGAGGTGACCAGTGGATTCTTTCAATGTCTATTTTGTCCTCTGCAACCAAAATAACAGTGCACTTTTCCTTGATAATTTCTTGAATGATGTTGTCCAGATTCTCCTTTTGATTATGGGTTTCTGGTAGTTCAAAAATTCTAACATTTCTCTACTGGAACTATTTTTAGATCAATTTTTTCCAATGAGTTATTTTACATTTTCTTCTATTTTTTATTCTTTTGAATTTGTTTGATTCTTGATGTCACATAAAGTCATTATTACTTCCCATTTTTCTTTGAAGTTTTGCCTATAGATATTTTGACATTGTTATCTTTGGGTTTGTTTTTTTATCTTCTCTGTAACCATAATAACTTTCTGTGGCCAGGTTATTTTTTTCCTTGTTTTTTTTTTTTTTTTTTTTTTTTGGCCTTTTTTGCTTTCTTTTAAATTTGAGCTATACTCCCCGGGAAATGACACCATTTTGTGCTTCTTATGCCAGAGAGAGCCACCCTGACTGTTTATCTCGCCTTATATTAATACTGCCCTGATGCCCACAGAGGACTCATGTCTGTGCTGTAGTGCTAAGGAGATGGGGATGCCTGGAGACCATAGGGGTCTGGCAGCTTACCTGCTACTGAGCCAGAAGCCAGTGTAGTTTTTCTGCATCTCTTTGGGGTTACATTGAAGCACAGACTGTCCCCATCTGAAGACTTAGAAACCTGGATTGAAAATCATCAGCACATCTGTCTAAGGCAGATGTGAACAAATGACAAGCTGGTCTGTATTAACCTGAGATTTTCTTTTATATTTTCAGCAAAATGGAAAGCCACATGTCTACAATAAACCATTTGTTGAATCTTTTGAAGAAGTGCCAATGGTTGTTGCTATTTTAACTTACCTGGGTTATGGAGTTGGAACATTATTTGGCTACCTCCGAGATTTTTTGAGAAATCATGGAATAGAAAAATGCAACATGGCTGTAGAACGAAAAGAGCAAAAAGTATGTATGCATATCTTACCCAGCTTCCATTAATCCTTATACTTGTACATATTTTTTCTTTATATATTATAATGTTCTTGGTTGCTATATTTTTGCCCGTCTGCATTTTTTATTTCCTTCAAAGGCTAATTGTACAATATTTCAGAGTCTGATTCTTTTTGTATAGCAATATAACAGTTTGGACATGTATACTTATTTTGTATTTAACTTATACTTTAACATATTTAACATGTATTGGTTATCCTGCCATCTGGGGGAGGGGGTGGGGACGAAAGAGGGGAGAAATTGGAACAAAAGGTTTGGCAATTGTCAATGCTGTAAAATTATCCATGCATATAATTTGTAAATAAAAAGCTCTTTAAAAAAATTTAAAAAAAATAATGTTCTTGGTTGGTTTTCTGGAGGTCTCTGGAGCAGCCTTCGTTTCAGAGGAGTAATCACACACAAGAATAGTCTAAATCCTTTATTATCTCCTTCACAATCTAGTTTCCTTTCCCGTGGCTCAGGCTATCTTTCTGCAGGCCTTCAAGAGTCTTGATTTCAATAGAGAAGAGAAGGAAGAGAGTCTGCCACCACAGTGGTGTGAGACGGAGTGAATGAATCTGGCTCTGACCCTGGCTGAGTTTGTCCCAGCTCATATACTCTATACTGAGTATAAACCAATCATATATCACTAGGAAACCATTATTTGTTGTAAGATTAAATCAGTCATACTGAACTTAGAGAACTATTAATCACCATGCTAAACTAGATCACCATTGTCTTATCAATTCCACTGACTTAACACCTTAATGTGTATATACATATACATTTGTGTAGATATGCACATATAATTTTGACAGAAGGAATATATATTTAAATAATAGACTTTCATCTATGTCAGGAGCTCTTTTTTTTTTTTTTGGTCCCATAAAATCTCTTTAGCAGTCTGGTGAAATTTATGGATCCCTTCTCAGAATAATGTTTTTAAAAATGTAAATGAAAATACACAGGATTATAAAGGAAGCCAATTATATTGAAATTATACATTTTATATATAAATGTGTTTAAAAAAAAACTTCATAGATATCAAGTTAAGATCCTTGATCTAGGTTAAATAGATTCCTGAAACATTCATTTCATATTCAATTTAGGACTAATTGACTCAGCTTGGTTTAATGTTCAGAATTTTCCATAAGGCCATAAAATTATTTTCAAATTCAGTTTATTTGGGAAATGGGGAAGAGGAGACACATGGAAACAAGGAGTGAATGTTATTATATAGTGTCCATGTAGGTATTCTACAATGAAACTACACAAAAATCCTTTATAATTAAAGTTATAAATAAATCAAAACAAGAAATATAAAGCAATTACAAAGTAATGACTTCTTAAGATTTTTTTTTAATTCCAATAAAACTTTAGTCAGAACAGGCAGATTCCAATTTTGGTCCTGGCATTTACCACCTCTATGATGTTGTACTTCCCTTTTATGCCTCAGTTTACTCATCTGTATCTAGTAATTCCTCCAGGTTTCTCTCTCCTTCACCAAATCCACCCTTGGAGAAGATAGCAATTATTAATAACTATTAATTTCAAGATACTTTGTATCTCTATACTTTTTTATTAATTGTTTTCTGGTCATGCATGTGTATTCATTTTAAAAAAATTCTTTATAAATAAGATTGGGAGAGAAAAATCAGAACAAAAGGGAAAAACTATAAGAGAGAAAAAAGAAGTAGAAAAAGGAAGAAAAAAAGTGAACATAGCATGTGTTGATTTACATTCAGTGTCCGTAGTTCTCTCTCCAAACTTTATTGAATTTGTCTTGGATCACTGAACTGCTGAACAAGTTTTTCAATACTTGTTATTGATACAATACAATATTGATTAATACAACAATAATATTCCATTATTTTCCTATACCATAACTTATTCAGCCATTCCCCAATTGATGGTCATCTAAATGATTTTCCAATTCTTTGCACCACAAAAGGAGCTGATATAAAAATTTTTGCATATATGAGTCCTTTTCCCTCTTTTATGATTTTCTTGAGACACAGACCAAGGAGAAACACTGCTGGATCAAAGGGTATGCACAGTTTGATAGGCTTTGGACATAGTTCCAAATTGCTCTCCAGATTGGTTGAATCATTTTACAACTCCTCCAGCAATGCATTAGTGTCCACATTCTGTAGAGAAGAGAAGGAGGAGAGTCTGTCATCACAGTGGTGTGAGATGGAGTGAATGAATCTGGCTCTGACCCTGGCTGAGTTTGTCCCAGCTCATATACTCTATACTGAGTATAAACCAATCATATATCACTTTTTTACCACATTCTGTAGTGTTTTTTTTTCTTTAAAATAATGGTTCTCTCTGGGAGAAAGCAGGTTTCTTGGGTAGGTTTTCTGGAGGCAGCCTTAGTTTCAGTTAAAAGTAATAATCACCTCAAAACACAGCCAGGTGATAAAATGCAAATGTTTATTTTCTCCTTCCAAAATAGCCCGGGTACTTTTTCTTAGAGGTCTATCTCTCTGCTTGGTTCCGAGAGCTCCCTCTGAAATGTCTCCAAATCCAAAGGTTTGTCCTTTAACCTCCAGCCAGCCAGGTGGAAAATGGAATGAATCTCCCTTGCCTCCTTCACTTGGGCTCGGCTAGCTTTCTGGAGAGCCTTTCAGACCAGCTTGGTCTCAGTGGAAGAAGTGCAGGAGCCCAGCCACCACAGTGGTGTGAGATGAAGTAAATCTGGTTGCGTCTTCAAGAGAGGGCTTCTCCTGAACTGACTTGATGCTCCCCTCTCAAGTCTTTTCAGCTGAACTCTCCCAGAGAGCCTCTATCTGTTTCTTATATATGATCTCCTCTGAGAGAGAGAGTGGGATTATGGGTTTCTCCCAGAGTGTTCTCTGGCCCTGAGAGCTTCAAGGGAGGTGTGAATTCAGATATCTCATACTAAACCCTGAAATCTCCCAAACGTGTGAACTCCAATGAGTAAAGGTGTGAACACAAGCATTGTTTCTCAGTTCCACTTAGTACCTTGTTTCTTCTGGCCCATAACATCTCCTTGTAGGATCAGATCAATAATACTGAACCATGCTAAATTAGATAATTATTGTCTCTGTCAACTCTAATGACTTAACAATTTGTAAAGATTCCAACAACATTCCTTCCAACATTTATCATTATCTATTCCTATCATCTTAATCAATCTGAGAGGTATGAGGTAGTATCCCAGAGTTGTTTTAATTTGCATTTCTCTAGTTTATAGTGATTTAGATCATTTTTTTCATATGACTACTGATGTTTTAATTTCTTCATCTGAAAAACTGCCTGTTCATATCCCTTGACCATTTAACAATTAGGGAATGATTTGTAGTCTTATAAATTTGGCAGAGTTCTTTATATATTTTAGAAATGAGACTTTTATCAGAAACACAAGCTGTAATTTTTTTCCCATCTTTGTGCTTCCCTTTTAATCTTGTTTGTGTTGGTTTTGTTTGTGTAAACTTTTTAATTTAATGTGATAAAAGTTGTTCATTTTGTATTTCATAATGTTCTTTAATTCTTTTTTGGTCATAAATTCCTCCCTTCTCCAAAAATCTGATAGGTAAATTATCCCTTGCCCTCCTAATTGACTTATAGTATCACCCTTTATGTCTAAATCATGTGCCTATTTTGACCTTATTTTAATATGGGATGTGACATGTAGATCAATAAGGAGTTTCTGACATATTTTTCCTGTTTTCCCAGCAATTTTTGCGAAATAGTGAGGTCTTATCTCAGAATCTGGAGTTCTGATGTTTATCAAATACTAGATTATTGTGTCATAAATTACTGTGTCATGTGTATCTAACTTATTCCACTGATCCACTACTTTATTTTTTAGCCAGTAGCAAATAGTTTTGATGAGTACTGCTAAGCCTCCATCCTTTGTATTTTTTCCCAGTAATTCCCTTGATATTCTTGAGCATATGTTCTTCCAGAAGAATGTTATTATTATTTTAGCTCTATAAAGATTTTTTGCTATTTTGATCGGTATGGCACTGAACAAGTAGAACAATTTAGATAGAATTGTCATTTTTGTTATATTAGCTCATCCCCCCCAAGAGCAACTGATATTTTTCCATTTGTTTAGATCTGATTTTATTTGTGTGAAGTGTTTTGTAATTGTGTTTGTATAGTTCCTGGGTTTGTCTTGGCAGATAGAAGACAAATATTTTATTTTGTCTACAGTTATTTTAGATGGAAGTTCTCTATCTTTTGCTGCTGAGCTTTGTCAATAATATATTTAAATGCTGATGATTTGTGTGGTTTATTTTATATCCTGTAACTTTGCTAAAACTGTTAATTGTTTCAAGTAAGTTTCTAAATGATTCTCCAGGATTCTCTAAACATATCATCATATCATCTACAAAGAGTGATTGTTTTATTTCCTCATTGCCTATTCTAATTCCTTTAATTTCTTTTTCTCTTCTTATATTGCTAAAGCCAGCATTTCTAGTCCAATATTATGAAAATTGGCATTTTTGTTTCACCCTTAATTTTACTGGGAATGTATCCAGTTTCTCCCCACCACAAATAATGCTTGCTAATGATTTTAGATAGATGCTGCTTATTATCATTTTAAGGAAAATTCCCTTTATTCCTGTGCTCTCTTGTACTTTTAATACGAATGGGTACAGTATTTTGTCAAACATTTTTTCTGCATCTATTGAGATCATCAGATGATTTCTGTTAAGTTTTGTTACTGATACAATTAATTATGGTAATAGTTTTCCTGATACTGAATTGGTCCTGGTATATTAACAACAATTTGACTCTGGAGGAGAGTCAAATATGACTTGGAGAGAATAAGGTTGATGACTTTGCCTAGCTCTGCCTCTCTTTTATTCAATTCATGCACAAGTTTTTTTCAAGAATAAAAAGTGAACAACAATTATGTTCCAGGCACTATACTAAGTACTTAACAAATATAATTTTATTTGATCCTGACAACGATGCTTAGTGGTTGGTACTGGTATTATTTCCATTGTAGAGTTGAGGAAACTGAGGTATACAGGTGAAATGACTCGTCAAGGGCACTTAGCTAATAGGTGTCTGAGGCCAGATTTTAATTTAAAATATCATAATTCTAGAGTAAGCACTATATCTACTATACCACCTAGCTGCCATTTATAATTTAATACAGTCATGGAAATACTACTTATAGCAGTAAAATAATTATAGTAATAAAACAAAAAAAGAGAAATTAAAGGAATTAGCATAGACAAAAAAGAAGCAAAACTATAGCTTTCTACAGATTATGTGGTCTATCCAGAGAACCCTGAAGTCAACAAAAAAATTAATACCTTCCTCAAAATTGCAGGATTCAAAAGAAATCCACATAAACTAGGTGGTACAAAGGAAAGAATACTGAACTTGGGGGGTTAAGAAAAACCCAGATTCAAGTCCTGCCTCGTGCAATTACTAGCTATGTGGCCCTAGACAAATTACCTAACCTCTCTCATCAGTTTCCCCACCTAAAAAAATAAGGAGAATACTTCTTTAGGGTTGTTGTGAGGAACAAGTGCTATATAATATGTGTAAAGCACTCTATGAACCTTAAAGCACTATATAAATGCTAGCTGTCATTATTATTATTATTAATGAATCATCAGTATTCCTGTATGTAACAAATAAAACCCAGGAAAGATAGAAAAAGGAATTTTATTCAAATTATTTTAAAACACACAATATTTGAAAGGCTATAAAGATAATCCCATGCAAATTTGTGAGACAGGTGCTGGATGCCCTTCCCCAAATTAACCAATCAGAGACATCTTCTTGTACAAAGAGAAAGCATTTATTTAGTCCCTGCAGGGAGAGGCCCAAGCACAGCTGGGAGATATCTCAGCTCCCAAGATGTGCTTGTCGAGTTGACAAGCTGGAAGCAGTTAAACTGGTTAAATAACAAAAGACCCAAGCCTTTTCACTGGATAGACTAAGAGGAAGTAACCATCATTAACCAATGGCCACCAATCTTGTCTGCTTCCTGTGGGTCACATCACTTCCTGTCATTTCCTATCACTGACCTTCCCATCACTTGGCCTTTAAAGACCTCTAGACCTAGAGATCATCTGACTTCCTGCAATCTGAGACCAAGACCTGTTCTTCCAACTCTGGGAATAGGGATCACATTACTTAGGCCTAGTTACATAGACTTCTTGAGAAAGCTTCACCTATCTATCTTACTCACAACTATAAAAACTCATTTTGGAAATATAGACCTAAATAATTGGAGAAGAACTAATTGCTCATAAGCAGTTCCTGCCAATATAACAAAAAAAGTCAAATCTAACTAAATTTAATTATATATTCAATGCCATACCAATAAAAGTACTAAATAATTATTTGATAGAGTTAGAAGAAATAAAGAAATTCATCTGGAGGAAAAAAAATGGTCAAGAATTTCAAGGAAAATAATGTGAAAAAAGTAGGAGGGGGAGAGCTTACTTGTACTAGATTTCAAAATATATTACAAAGCAGTAATCACAAAAACAAATTTATACTAGGTAAAATATGCAAAAATTGATCAGTAAAACAAATTAGATAATGTAACATAGAAAAGCAAACCAATATAGCACTGATGGGTTGAAGACAAAAATTCACAGTCATTCATAATAAATTAATGGACTGAAACCATCTTTTCAGTCAAGGGTAATATTTTATTGTGAAGCTTGCAAAGCTAGAAGCCTCAAAGTTCCTAAAGAACTCACAATTTACTGGGAGAAAGATACAACCTCTTTAGTAAAAGTCTCAAAATAAGATATGTTAACTATGCTAGTTGCTTAAATCTTTATAGGGGTTGACATCTATAGCTGGGTCTTCCAATGATATAGTCAGTTCAAAATAGTTCTATTTATACAAGATAATCCTATCAATGCAAGAAATTCAACAAGGATCCAATTAGGGACAAGAAAATCTTGTAAATGCCAGCAATCTCACCAAGGCCTATTTAGACACTCAATTGCTTACCTAGGACAAAGCCTTTAGCTGGAGTATGTTCACCCCACTATTATGGTATTCAATAAACCCATGCAATAAACAATTACTAGAGTAAGGGCTCACCATTAAAAATAAAGCTCTGAGAAAACTGGAAAACCTGGCAGATGTTATATAAACTACTAATGTGGTTTAGAAGAGCAATTCCTGATTCCAAATGATGTGTTTGGGGTTTAGCACCAAACAATAAGATTGTTAGGCACCAAATGTTGAGGTTCAGTCATGTGAAAAATTCACAATAGCCATTCTCTTTGGCAAAAGGTAGGTTATTTAGGAGAAGAAGTTATAAATAAAATGAAGATACAATAGACACTAGGAGTGGTAAATGTGAAATAGAGTTGTAGAACATATAGTTAGCAATGAAAGAGGGTTTCTTTGTTGTTGTTGTTGTTTTTAACAATTAATGATGGAAAAAACAAATAACTAGGACAAAGGGAAGCCCAAGACATTGGGGTATGCCCTTAGCTGCTAGGCTAAATCTATACAGGAGTTTGACACTCTAAAAGAGTTAATTAACTGTAAAAAGGAGAAAGAATGGAGGCAGGCAGGTGAGGGATAAAAAGAAAGATACCATGAGACATGAGGGAGAGGAGAGAAGAAAGACACATGAAGCAGAGTACCATGTTAGACTGACACAAAAGAGATTCAGCAAAGATGATGAGAGGCAGGGACAGATTTATAGGGGAAATTCAATCCCAGGGTTTTGACATAACTCAGATTTCTGACCAGACATAGATGGGTACATCTATGATCTCCAGAAAGGATGGGACTATAGGCTAAACTGATCCCCAACAGTGTTCCATCCTGCCTGCCCCAGGGAGCAAAACCCATCAATACTCCAGTCCCTCTCTGCCAACCACACCTCATTACTCAGAACTTCATATTATCTACCAAAATAAACTCTAAATGGTCACATGAAAATAAAAGTCATAAATTAAAAAATGAACTTTTGAAGTCAAAAATATATCAGGATTTTATGAACAAAGGATCCAGAAGAACCCAGGAAATAAAATAGGCAATTTTGATTATATAAATTAAAAAGCATTTGTACAAACAAAACCAATGTGTTTAACATAATAAGGGAAACAGTAACAGGAAGAAATCTTTGCAACAAATTATCTGATAAAGGACTAATATTTAACCATATAGTAACTGATTCAAATTTATAAGAACAAGATCATTCCCCAATACATAAATAGTTAAGGGATATAATTGTTAAGAGATGAGTCAGTTTTCAAAGGAAAAAATGTAAACAATGAAAAAATGTGACCAAAAAATACTCCAATTACTAATGTTTGGGTGAAGGTAGATTATTAAACCAACTCTCAGGTTCTAAATCACACTCATCAGAATGGTAATGGAAAAAAAGGAAATAATTATTGGAGGGGTTTTAGCAATGTACTGTTTGCACTGCTGGTATAGTTATGAAGTGGTTCGTATATTCTAGTGGCAATTTGGGCCTATGCTTTAAAAATCACTAAACTGTACATATCCTTTAATCCAGTAACACTACTAATAAAAAATAACAGTTAACATTTGTATAGTATTTACTTTGTGCCAGAAACTATGCTAAGTGCTTTAAAATTATAAACTCATTTAATCCACAACAACCTGGGAAGTAGGTGCTATTCCTATCCCCACTGTATAGATAAAGAAATTGAGGCAAACTGGGATCCAGTGAGTTGCTTAGTTACACAATTACTAAGGTTTAAGTTTGGATTTGGATAAGTTGGATAAGTTGGATTCCTGACTCTGGACCTGGTATTCTATCTAGTGCATCACCCAGCTGCCTATTAGTAAACATAAGCCCTAAAGAGATGAAAGAAAAAGGAAAGGAATCATATGTACAATTTTTATGATCAATTTCTTCTTATAATTAAAAAAAACACTCTGGAAATTAATAGACTGTCCACCTATTGGGGAATGGCTAAACAAATGGTGTATAGATGTAATGGATTTTTTTTTCTATATAGAAAAATGAAATAGACCCTTTTTGAGGAAACTGGGAAGACTTTATGAACTGATGCAGAATGAAACAACCAAAACTGAGAGAATAATCTATACAATATGAAAACAACATTTTTATTTTTCTTTAAACAACTTAGAAAGCCTAAAGAACTCTAATCAATGTTAGTACTATCTAGAATAAAGCACACTACCTACCTCCTGGCAGAGAGGCAGTGGATTCAAAAAAAACAAAAAAAAAAAAAAAAAAAAAAAAAAAAAAACAGAATGAGATATATGGATATATGTTTTTGAACATGGCCAATGATAAAAATTGTTGTATTGGACTATGTATATTTGTTATATGGATTTTATTTCTCTTGCTTTTTTTCATACAATTGAGATGAGGAAGAAAAGAAGAGGAAAAGACACAAATAAAATATATTATAGGCTCTATGAAGTTTTAATTATAACTCAGAGTCTTTGTAAAGTAAGAAAACCTTTGTCTCTTCATTTTGTCATTTAATAATATGCCACATTTGCAAATTAACTTTTTCAAGTCTGAGTTTCCTGTTTTACTAAATATATGATGGAATAATTACCGTACATACTCGAGTATAAGCCGAGTTTTTCTGCCCAATTTTTGGGCAGAAAATCCCCTCCTCAGCTTATACTCGAGTCACTAGATAAAACATGTGTAAATATCCCTTTGAATGCTCCCCTGCTGTGTAGTATACAGCGCGAGTGCTGACTGTGATACTACAGGGCTGGCTGTTGCTACGGTGATGAGGCTGTTCCTGTAGTATCACAGTTGGTAACCGGACTGTATACTAATGCTGGCAACCACTCTACATACGTATACCGGCACCCGCTCTCCTCCTCTGCAGGGACCGGTGCGCTACCTAAACCTACTGATATAATAAGTTTTCCCAGATTTTTGGGTTAAAATTAGGGGCCTCGGCTTATATTCGGGTCGGCTTATACTCGAGTATGTACGGTAAGCTGGCTATAATACCTTATTTTAAAAATTAAGTTATTAAATAAGAGTTAGATTATTTGATCAAATTCCCTCTATTACTAAGGGTCACAGCCAAGATTGGAACCCAGGCTCCTTGACTCCAGGAACCTTGACTCCAAATTTTTAGCATTCCTTTAGTCTTAGTGTGTTTGCTACTTTACAGTATATCATCTGATATCTATAGATAGTAAGTCCTCCCTCAGTAAATACTGAATGGTGATGATAATGTATAAGAACCACTAGAGTAATGGGTGAGTTGTTCTCCACAAGCCCTAAATAACAAGAAAGACCACTTACAAACTGGAACTCTAAATATCTGCCCCCTTCAAACATTTTGTTTCTACTTCTTTAACCTTATAATCATCAATTTGGATTAATCTCCATTGTATGATTTTTCTCTACAATTTCTGGGCTACTGTATTTTTCTGGAGTAAGGCTAAAAACTGATCTGATTCCCTTCACTAAATATTTGTACAGTTACCTCAATGGAATATTATCAAATTCTTCTACTCATTGATCATCTACATTTAATTGACTTCCTTCTCAAACTTTCAGTCCCTCTCTATTCACAACAGATATCTCACTTCTTCCCACTTTGTAGAAACTAAATGAGTAAAACAAGATAAAGATTAAATTACTCTTCTCCAAGAGTTTTTCAGTGCATTTACTCATTCTCTCTTCTTCTTCCTTACTATATCAGAAGAAAACCTGTACCTATTCTAAGATTAACTCTTATACTTGTGTATATAATTCTATTCCTCTCACTTCTTTCCCCTCCAAGACTTTACTGGACCACTCATGTTCTCTCTAACAAGAAATAATCAATATCTCCCTCTTTTCCTTCTTCTTACAAATATTATCAAACTTTCCCAAAATGATTTTTATAATTATCTAATTTTTATTGATATCTTTTGTTTTCACTATTATGTTTCTGAAATATATCCTTCCCTTTTCCTTCTATTCAGCTAGCCATCCTTTATAACAAACATTTAAAGAGAAAAATAAAAAGTAGTTTCATAAAACTAACCAACTTCTGATAGTATTTATGATATTTCATAGCCCCTTTCCACTTTTGCAAAAAAGGGATTCATTTTCTTAACTCTATTCTGAAGCCAAACTTTATTACTATATTTATGCAGCAGTTTTGTTTACTTGGTATTTCTTTAATTTATGACTACAGCATGCCATGTATCATAATTCTGAGTTAATAATGTTATCATTATCTGAATAAATATAAATTATGGAATAACTACAAAAATTATTCTAATTCTCTTCTCTAAATTAAGAATAATAATTCTCTAAATTCTTCATAATTATTTCTTGTGGCATAGTAAAGTTCCTATTACATTAAAATATCACAATGTTTAACCATCCCCCAAAGAATGCCTACTTAAGTTTATAGTTCTTTGCTCCCATAAAAATTACTGCTAGAAATTTTTTTTCCATTTTTCAGTCATGTCCAACTTTTCATGACCTCATTTGGGTTTTTCTTTCCAAAGATACCAGAATGGGTTTGCCATTTCCATTTCTAGCTCCTTTTTAAAGATGAAGAAACTGAGGCAAACAACTTTAAGTAACTTGCACAGGACCACAAAATCAATAAATATCTGAAGACAGATTTGTACTCAGGGAGATAAATCTTCCTGACTCCAGGTCTGGTACTCTATTCACTGCATACTTCTAGCTGCCCCATTAAGCATATTTAACAATCCTTTAAAATAAATAAATAAAAGAGACATAGCAGATACAATGCTAGATTTGGAATCAGGAAGACCCACCTTTATGAATTCAAATCTGATCTTGGACACTTGTTAGCTATGTAGCCAATGGGCAAGCCACATAACCCTATCTATCTCAGTTCCTGATCTGTAAGATGAACTGGAGTAGGAAATGGCAAACTACTCCAGTATCTTTGCCAGGAAAACACAAATGAGGTCAAGAAAAGTCAGGCATGACTGAAACTACTCATCAACAACAACAAAATCAAAACCATAAAGAACACTTCTCTTTTAAACTTCCTATCCTACTAAGAAACCTTCTTTCCTCAGGGAAAGGCTATATTCTTTTCCAGGATATTTCAGCATACCAACCCATGTCTTATGTACCATTAGGAACACATCCTTCCCATTTCCACTGTCACTATTCTTAGATACTCCTCATTACTACCTACTGAGACTACAGCAATAGCCTTCTAACTCAGGTCTCTATTTCCACTGTCTTCCCTCCCATCTGTATTTCACATGTCAGTCAATTTAATCTTCCTTGTGTGTCCGTCTGAACATGACATTTCTTAAAATCCTTAAGTAGATCCCTCCCTCGTAATAAAGTTCAATTCCCTTGTCTAGAATTAGAATCCATTGGAAAACTGATGCCTCCTAAATTTTCTAGCTTAATTTAGGAAGACCCAAATCCATTTCATTCTAAAAACATTACTATCAGCCAGATTGGATTTATCATAGCTTTGCACACACTTAATGCAAACTTAATACCTTGCTGGTATTGTTCCCCTGTGTCTGGAATGTTGTTTTACTTCTCACTCCACCCCTAATTCCATCTTTTGAAATCTTGCCCATCCTTTAAGGTCCTGCCTAAATCCTACCTTCTCCAAAAAGCCTTCACTGATCCTTCCTCATCCCAGATAGAAATATTCTTTCCTACTTCTGATTTCAAAGAGTACTTTATATTTCTCTTATTTTTTTATTTCACTTTTCTTTATTGTGTTATAATTATTATAGGGAGAAAGGAAGAAATTTCCTCTTGCTTTTGGCCCTGCAATATACAATTTCTAAGACAATAATATTTATTTATCACTAATTACTAATTTATAATAATTGTATGATAAGCTGTTGTGTGAGATAGGCTATCCTGATTCTTATATTCAATTCAAATTCACAAATATTTATTAAAGTCAACATGTGCAAGACCAAGAATATAGTATCTTCTAAAATTCCTGTTCCAAAAGCAACAATCTTCCCTTCATCTTAAATCTTTTCTTCTCCCATTCCCTCCATGTATAAGCTTTTCCTGAAATCTGGCTTCCCTCTTGACAGTTTTCCTGACAATTCTTTCTAGTAGTAACTAACCCTTTACTTATTCTCCTCAGCTCACTGGTCAAGCAAGGGAGTTGGAATACTCCTTGGTCCTCAATGTCACTCCCTGGTTCTCCCTTTTTTCCATTCTCATCAATCTCTCTTCTTTTGAGGTTCACACTATTCATCTTTACCATCCAAATAGACCCCCAAATCATTCTCTTCCTTATCAATGAGCTTAATATCTAGTTCAAAATTTCTTTCTCCCTCATCAACTACCCTCATGCAGACTGGTTCTCCCTCAAAAATCTAAACCCACTTAGATTAGTCCCACAACCTACTCATCTCTCTTGAGCTATTCCCCCACCTCACCTCAACCACACACAAAGATGATCATAACCTGAATCTTGCCATCACCCACAAATGTACCACCAAGTTTATAAGGATATGATTTAGTTCCTCCACAGTGTTTCAGGTTGTGGATTGTTGAACAAACCTCTCGCAGAAGTTAAACATTATTTGATATTTGTAAATTTTTTTGTATAACAAGTTTTTTTGGGAAAAGGAGCTTAACTGTCAATTTTAAACTAAGGCCTAGTCTCTGGATCCTATAAGAGGTACAGTGGAAGCATATTTCCTTCTGAATCTCTAAATATCCTTAGATCAGAGGTGCAGTCCATCCATTTAGAAACGTGAATTTTTCTTTTCCAGTTTCAAAAACATCCAGTTTTTTTTCATGACATATTAGGGAGTAATTTTATGTTAGGTTGCAGGCAATTTTGTTCACAATTTTGTTTGTTTAAAACAGTAAATAGGTAAAAAAAAACAGCACTAGCTCATGAAAACTCATAAGCTACAACACTCCCTACCACCCACTTCCACAAGCTTTACCAGTTCTTTTTCAAAGTCAAGTGCCATTTACTATTTATCTTCTAGTGTAGTAGGAGTTGTGAGAAGAATAAAAATGATCACCACTTTCTGTCATGATCCCCCAAGAACAAGAGTTCAATCTGCCCAACTTGTAAAAGACTTTAAATATCCATGGGAACTAAGGAGCAGGCTAAACAACATCCTGATCCCTCAACTATTTATTGTAGTAGTCACGTATTTCTTAAATATTTAAGTACCAATTTGATTAGGTTCCTAAATTCTATCACTGATAATGTTTTTGAGTGTTATGCTCCTGACCCAATTTTTTTTGTAAACCCTATGACTTTTATAGTTAGATTTTTGGTGACATTTAGAAACTCATATCATATTATAGCAGAACTTAATATGTTTGAGAGGGAAAACAAGATAAGAGAATAAAGAATCAAATTTCCATCTACAATCCTTTTCTTATTCCCCTCAAAGTGAAAATAATTTCTCTCAGAAAGGGGAGGACCAAATTCTAAAGATATCTATACATGTCTCCCATGAGATTCTTCTACTCAAATATTCTAAAGGATGTTATCTCCTCAATTTCAAGGCAAACTTCAGCCATACAGATCACAATTCATCTGTGCTTGCCTATTCTCTGACATTGTCCATGGCTTCCCTTATGTATGCTGTAGGGTGGGGTCTGCCTTGAGGCTTCCTATTTCCTTCTGATATATTAGTAAAGAATATGAAAAGTTTTAACTAACAATCTTGCATAGTTAACCATATCTCTTTTCTACTCTTTATTAAGTGAATGAAATGATTTTTTAAAAATTAAAAACAAAAAGTTTCTCAAATATTTTTTCTCAGCCAATTTGACCAATTTATATATTGTTTCATATCATTCAAATTTTTGTTTTTGTTTTGTTTTGTTTTACAAGACCTATACAGTTTGGGCTAATTTTTATAATTACTCTATATTTCTGCAACTGAAAAAATTTTCCTAACTCTGGCTATTTGCCTGTGGGTTTACTCCATAGTCCTACTCTACATTCAGAACAACAAATCTGTAAGACCCAGGCCTTTTCATCTCTACTGTGATTGTACACTCCTGAACTGATATTACAATCTCAAGTTTAAAAATAATTCACTGTTTCTCCATAGATTTTTTGATCAATACTACATGAGGATTCCATTCCTCAATCTTAAGTATTTGTTTCAGAAATTTAAAATATACAGCATCTTCTATTTTACCACATTTTCTAGTTTCCATTACAACTTGAAATGTGCTAGCAGGCAACTGATTTGGTTATGGCCTTGACAGAATCCTCATTTATTAGATTAGTTGTTTGGGGGAATATGTTGTTTTTCAGTCTTTTAGTTTTTTATATTTTGTTGTTTGTTTTCTTATGCAGTAATTTACTTGTGTTTTAAACATTCTAATTTTCAAATAGTCTTTTTTCATAAGATATTCCTCTAGCATTAAGCTATTAATTCTTCTCTCAAATATTTAATCTAGAACTTTAATTTATTTTCATATTCTCTCAAGAGATCTTATTTTGTTTATAACATCATTTTCTAACTCTTGCTTCATTTCTTTCAGAAATCCTAGTTGCCCTTTGACCAAACTATGTTTCCATTTAAGGATTTGTTGTAGATGTTATGAACTGGTTTCCTTGTAGGTTTATCTTAGATATTGCTGGTTCCATAATATTTATTTAATTTCATTGTCTTTTGCTTGATTATTCATTAAGACGCTGGGTTAGGACTAATCTCTGAGTCCTTCTAGAAGAACGATAGGATCTTATTTAGTCCTTATCTGAATTATCTTTATTACCTATATTAACTTTGTTCTCAAAGATCTCCAGACACTGGGGTCTTTGTTTTTTAAGGATCTCAGAAGCATTTCAAGCTAACAAGCTGCTTTCAGTGCCATTAGAAGTCTGATCTAAAATATGGCCTGATTGCAACAATTTTCCAATTTGACCTTTGCACACTTTGGACATAGGTTTAGGATCTGAGTGACTCTGAAGCAGGCCTATTTCTGGTTAATGTTATACTAGACAGTTGCTGGCCCTAACCTCTCCCAATTCCCAGAGGTTCTACTGGTTCAGCACTGTAGAACTACAGGCTCAATCAACAAGTATCTATTAAATAACTGCTAAATATTAGTCACTGAGGATACAAGTACAAAAAATTGAATTGCCTCTTCCTTCCTTACCTAAATGTTCATGGTAGTTATGACAAGGACATATAAAAAATATATGCAGGACAAATACAGAGTTAATAAATGCAAACATATACGAAGTCACTCAATATAATGCAATTTGAAATGGAGGGATTAATATTATGAAGAATCATGAATGGCTTCATGAAGAAGATGGTACTTGTGTTATGTCTTAAAGGAGAGAGTCTTTATGAGATAAAGCTAAGAAGTGAGTTTATTTCAGTTATTCAGTATAGCATGTGCAAAGTCATAGAAAGATGAATTAATTGGGATGATTAGAGAAAATGAAAGGAGACTAATTTGGCTGAATGAAAGGAGGGAAATTAATGTCCAGTAAAGCTGGATATATAGGTTGGGCCCAGGAAGAACAGAGCAATTCATTTTGTCCTAAAAGTAAGAAATAATCCCTGAAGTTGGCTGAATAAGAGAGTCACGTAGCCAGATATGTGTTTAAGAAAAATTACTTTGGTAGATGTATATAGGAAATACTGAATAATGAGAGATTGGAGGAATAAAGATCAATTAGGAAATGACCATAATAATCCAGAAAATTATGTGGATTCCTTATCCAGCAAAGTAAATGGAGAGCTCAGATAAATAGAATAAAGAGGAAAATTCAGATGGCAACAAGTAGTGTCATGAAAATGAAGAAAGAGAGCAACCATAGTCAAACACATTAAATGTAACAGAAATGTTAAAAAGAATAAAAAGTGAAAAAGTCCATCAGATTTGGAAATTGAGAAATCATCGATAACTTTAGAAAGAATCATTTTTGTTGAGTGATAACGCTGGAAACAAGAATGCAAAGGGGTTAAAAGTTACAATAGAAGAAATAGAGGAATCATTTCTCCACAAACTAAACTCCACAAAGTTGTGGATAACTTTTTCAAGAAGATATAAAATGATAACTTGAGAGGATAGAGTCTCAAATATTTTTTCTCAGCCAATTTGACCAATTTATATATTGTTTCATATCATTCAAATTTTTGTTTTTGTTTTGTTTTGTTTTACAAGACCTATACAGTTTGGGCTAATTTTTATAATTACTCTACATTTCTGCAACTGAAAAAATTTTCCTAACTCTGGCTATTTGCCTGTGGGTTTACTCCATAGTCCTACTCTACATTCAGAACAACAAATCTGTAAGACCCAGGCCTTTTCGTCTCTACTGTGATTGTACACTCCTGAACTGATATTACAATCTCAAGTTTAAAAATAATTCACTGTTTCTCCATAGATTTTTTGATCAATACTACATGAGGATTCCATTCCTCAATCTTAAGTATTTGTTTCAGAAATTTAAAATATACAACATCTTCTATTTTACCACATTTTCTAGTTTCCATTACAACTTGAAATGTGCTAGCAGGCAACTGATTTGGTTATGGCCTTGACAGAATCCTCATTTATTAGATTAGTTGTTTGGGGGAATATGTTGTTTTTCAGTCTTTTAGTTTTTTATATTTTGTTGTTTGTTTTCTTATGCAGTAATTTACTTGTGTTTTAAACATTCCAATTTTCAAATAGTCTTTTTTCATAAGATATTCCTCTAGCATTAAGCTATTAATTCTTCTCTCAAATATTTAATCTAGAACTTTAATTTATTTTCATATTCTCTCAAGAGATCTTATTTTGTTTATAACATCATTTTCTAACTCTTCCTTCATTTCTTTCAGAAATTCTAGTTGCCCTTTGACCAAACTATGTTTCCATTTAAGGATTTGTTGTAGATGTTATGAACTGGTTTCCTTGTAGGTTTATCTTAGATATTGCTGGTTCCATAATATTTATTTAATTTCATTGTCTTTTGCTTGATTATTCATTAAGACGCTGGGTTAGGACTAATCTCTGAGTCCTTCTAGAAGGACGATAGGATCTTATTTAGTCCTTATCTGAATTATCTTTATTACCTATATTAACTTTGTTCTCAAAGATCTCCAGACACTGGGGTCTTTGTTTTTTAAGGATCTCAGAAGCATTTCAAGCTAACAAGCTGCTTTCAGTGCCATTAGAAGTCTGATCTAAAATATGGCCTGATTGCAACAATTTTCCAATTTGACCTTTGCACACTTTGGACATAGGTTTAGGATCTGAGTGACTCTGAAGCAGGCCTATTTCTGGTTAATGTTATACTAGACAGTTGCTGGCCCTAACCTCTCCCAATTCCCAGAGGTTCTACTGGTTCAGCACTGTAGAACTACAGGCTCAATCAACAAGTATCTATTAAATAACTGCTAAATATTAGTCACTGAGGATACAAGTACAAAAAATTGAATTGCCTCTTCCTTCCTTACCTAAATGTTCATGGTAGTTATGACAAGGACATATAAAAAAATATATGCAGGACAAATACAGAGTTAATAAATTCAAACATATACAAAGTCACTCAATATAATACAATTTGAAATGGAGGGATTAATATTATATAATATATTCTTCTCCTCCAAGATTTTTCTGCCCAATCTGTAACATAGAAAAACATTAGTTCTGGGCAGGAAGAATTGTCAGTATTTTCTTCTCCCAAACCATAGATGGTGCTAAACTTTAGATAAGTATCTGTGATTCCATATTGTTGCATTTGTTTCTGTAGGATATGCTACTATATATAAGTTTGAAGTAGCTAAACCTAGTATACACACACACACACACACACACACACACACACACACATACACATATATATTATATAAATTTCTTTTGAAGGTATTATTCTTTAAGGGATTTTGAAGAGATCAGTCAAGCTATTATCTTTCAGTATAGGAAACCAATATATAGGCTCCTGAAGCCTGAGGTTAATGGAATCACTGATATGTATTACTTAAACCCTAACACACAATAAAGGCACACTAGCTATAGAATATGTTAATTTGATGATAAATTGATCAACATCAAAATAGAAATTCCCTGACTATCATAAATAGAAATGACCTCTTCTTTTCAACTCTCCTCTTCTACAATTGGTATTTACCCCATTAGTGTTCTGTATTCTTAGTTTTCATATCTTACCTTATCTTACTTGTAAGCTCTGTAGGATCAAAACCCTCCTTTCATAAACTCAGTGTTGAAAAGGACTCAGAGATCATCTTGTACAACCTGTACTTAAGCAAAAATGTCCTCTAAAACATAGCTTGTTCTCCCACACTTACTTTTACGTTACTTTGGAATCCTCCATTGTTCTTATATAGTAGGAACAATATAAACATGTTAGTTAAGATGGTCTCCAATATTCCCTTAATTAAAAAAAAAGAAAAATATATCATGGCTTAATTAATTCTCTTACTACAGGACTTTGTGCCTCTGTATCAAGACTTTGAGAATTTTTTTACAAGGAACCTATATATGAGAATCAGAGATAACTGGAATCGACCAATCTGCAGTGTACCAGGGCCTACATTTGATATGATGGAACGAGTGACAGATGATTACAACTGGACATTTAGGTGAGTTAGTCTGGAAACATTGAGAGAAATCCTCAATTAAGGAGTTTGAAAGAAAATCCTTTTCCTTGCTATACACATACACATACACATACAACATTAAACAAAAGAAGATTGAACCAGCTGTTCTGCTTTCAAGTCAGTTCATTCTCTCTTTTCCATATGTGGTCTATGGATAGTTTACTATGATTAAATAATCTACAGCACCTTGATTTATACTGAAATTGAAATTATTCCTATGTCTATATGTACTATATGTACTGGTTTCAGGAAACAAATCCATCCATGCATTCTCATCTAAGATTCCAATGATGGTCATAATTAAATCTCTTTAAAGATTATTTTGATTGTAAAATTATTGTTAATGATTATTAAAGATTATAAGCACATTCAGGAAAATTTAAGAGCTAGGTATTAATTCTTTTTTTGCATAGAGGGTACTTTTTGTTGAGTCTCTTGCTAAATTTTAATTATAGCATCACTTTACCCACCATTGGAATGCAACATATTGTGGCAAAAAGAGAGTTTAGGGGAAAAGAAAGAAAAAGGAGCAACTATTTTTTAAATGATACTCTGATTCATAATTGCAATGATTCCAAGTTTGAAATGGTCCAGAATTTGAATGTTGCCATATTTATCTGTTCCTGAAATGAAATGATTACCTTTCCCCCCCTGCTCTGTCATTTATCCACTTTAGGTTTACTGGAAAAATTATCCAGGATGTCATTAATATGGGTTCTTACAATTATCTCGGCTTTGCAGAAAATAGTCATGAAAGTTTGACAACAGTAAGGAATGCATTAAAGAAATATGGAGTGGGTGTATGCAGCAGCAGACAGGAAATGGGTATGTACAACTTAAAATATGAGTCAATAATCTATTGCCTCTTGTCATCTTAATGTCCCACATCTACTTCAGAGTTGTGAGAATCATAAGCAAATATGCTTTCACAATGCAAAATACCATGCAAATAGACAAATTATTGTTTATGTTTTTTTAATAGTTTAGAGTAATAAAGTACAAAAAAAGCAGAATTTCTCTGTCATTTTCACTTTTAAATAAAATAGCCTGTCTTATTAAGAGTTAAATATGTATAGAGGCAATTCCAGAACCTTTTACTATATTTATTGTTGTTAATAATAACAAATTTGCACAGCATTTTATAGTTTTTCATGTGATTTCAGTTATCATATGAATATCATCACTAAAAAATATATAATATTTTAATCCCTTCCTACTATACTCTGCAATCCAGTCAAACTCACCTTCTCTATTTTTCACATGTGAGAGTAATATAAACCATATTCCATCTCCATAACTTGGTGCTGACATTCCCTTGCCTGGAATGTACTTTCTCTTCACCCCCATTTCAAAGATTTCTTTTTCTTCCTTTCAGATAGAGCATCCAAATTACCTTATATATAAAGCCTTTCTTGATTCTCTCAGATGCTAGTGTCTTCCCTCTCAAAATCTGTAATATTTAATTCATTTGAATTTATTTGTATTTACATTTATATATATACATGCACCTACTGTTTCCATTAGATGCAAGCTCCTTATGGATAATCATTTATTAAATATTTGTCAACTAATTGCTTTAAGATTTGCAAAACAATTTATATATTGTTTCATATCATTCAAATTTTTGTTTTTGTTTTGTTTTGTTTTACAAGACAATTAGAGTTAATTGACCTAGTCCAGGGTCACACAGATAGGAAGTATTAAGTGTCTGAAGCCAGATTTAAACTCAGGTCCTTGTGATTCCAGGGTCAATGCTCTATCTAATACACCATCTACCTGTCCCACATCATTCAATTTTCAAAACAATATTCTTAATATAGCCAAGAGAGGTGTTATTTTATGTAGATGGGTAAACTGAGGATTTATATGTTAAGTAACTCCCATATAATTGATAAATGAATGACAAAATAAAGATGATATTTCAAAATCTTCAAATTTTAGTCCATCTATTTCAACACTTGCCCCATTAATAACACTCATGATAAAACACTCATAACACAATGCCTTTGTGATGTATTTATTGAATAGTCTAGAAAGGTTCAGGTTTATCCATGAACCCAGGTATAGCCTGTAAGGGATTTATTAGATTAATGAATATGAAACTCATGCATAAACCTTGATGTTAAAGATTATTGACTATAAGGATTTCAATAGGTGAAGTAATCAAAGGCAGTGAGGTGATCCAATTTAGAACATTCTGGCTTTGGAATCAGGAAGGTTCATTTTTATGAGTTCAAATCCAGTTTCAGATACTAGTATGTGACACTTGGCAAGTCACTGAATCCTGTTTGCTTCAGTTCTTTCTGTCTGTAAAATGAACTAAGAGAAGAAAATGTCAAACTACCCCATTATCTTTGCAAAGAAAACCAAAAAATGTCTTTCTCACAAAGAGTAAGACATGACTAAAAGTGAATGAACAACATTATTCAAAAGTATACAATACATACCAACTAAAACTAAGTTATATAACTATGATACAGATAAAATGTGCACTTTAATGGGCACCACTGAGTGAAAAAGAGAGCAAAACCATGTTTATTCTATTTATTTTTCCACTGGCTTAATGTCATTTCCCATAACATTCCCAGAATTTAATGTATTTTATACTAATTCAGTTAATTCTCCAAATGGCCACAAAGTTCTTGGCAATAAGTCATGCATTTAAAAACCAGTACAATTATAGCATTAACATAGAGTCTATATATATATATATACACATATATATGTATATACATATACACATATACATATATCATAATATGAAACTCTATAATGTTACTATTACTGATCAGACTTGTTTGAATAAATATATCTCCAATATGAGTTTAGTCAAACTGCCAATAATAACTTTTAGCACACTATCTCAATATTCCATTTCAATTTATTTCTCCTCCTCCTAATCTATTAAAGTATATTCAATATTTTCTAAACTAAAATTTGGCAAACCCATTGAAAAGTTGGTTCTTTTCATTTTAAATTCCTACTAGAACAGAGTAGATTTTGAAGATTAAAAAGTAGGCAATTATTCTGCTTGTCACCACTAAGTAAATGTCTTTCCAAACTCATTTTATTAATCACTCTCCAGGATTCTGAGATCCAGTTAAACTTGCCTCTACATTTCCTGTCTCTCTGCCTTTGTACTAGTCATGCTTTCTCACCTCTTCCTTCAAGATACAACTCAAGCTTTCTCACCTCTTCCTTCAAGATACAACTCAAGCACCACTGTCTATATAAAGCTTTTCCTGATTTTCTTAACAATTTCTTCTCAAACTCCCTTGTATTTAATTATTTTGCATTTATTTTTACATTATCTTTATATTTTTTCATATTTAAGGTGTCCCAAAAATTTTAGTGCAGTTTTAAGTTAGAATAGCTTTGGGAACTATTCTAATTTAAAACTGCTCTAAGATTTTGGGGTTTTATTATATTCCTCAAAGTTTCAAGAAATATTATTTCATGGAATATTTGGTCATCACATATTGTAGTATTAATGATAATCATTTGCTAAAAAAAACACTATGAAAAATTATCAGTTTACAAATCATCAATTGCCAAGAACAAAATGGTAAATAATTTCTATGAAGAACCAGATAAGACTTGCCAAATTAAATAAGTATTCTCTAATGTCTGGTGACTTTTAACCTAAATGTGGGGAAAAAAGATATGAAGAAATATGTGGAAAAATATGGCTCTAGAAGGGAAAAAAAGAGAGACTAAAGAATTGTAGCTTATACTAAAGTCATATTCATCTCTATATCATGAACATTTTTCTCTATAAAAAAAGACTTGATAGGCAATGGACATATAAACCACCAATAACATAATAGCAAATGAAAATGACTGCATTTTAATGGGCAGGAAAAGATTCATAATGGATGTGGAACTTATTTCTGAATCATCTGTCTATGCACTAACTGTCCTAAGATCACGATTCCTAATAAACAAGAAGAAAGATGAATCATGAGAACAAGATTTGGTATACAATTAATAGTATTTAATCCATAAAAGACCCTAGTCAATAAACATTCTACTTACTTGCCAGAAACAAGTGTCTGGCAAATTCAATGCTGAATTAAGATATAAACTTATTTGTAAAATCTTATGAAGAAGTATGATAGTCAATTATGAACAACATCATCTCACAAAGTTGAAAAAGTAATGTAGGGCAAATATAAGAAAGCTTGGCAAGATATAAACTAAGCAGATTCATGTGAATGACATTCAAGAATGAAAATAAAAAAGAGAATTGTAAAACAAAACAAGAAAATGAAAAAAAATTGCCAAAAAATAAAAATACAACAAACTGCTTTTTTCTATCAAGGACAGTGAAACTACCACATTTGGAACCTAATGAAAAAAGAATAAAGACAAAAAAGCTATATTATTAGATCATGTATTCACTGAGGCTATCTGTACTTAAAGTGCTATAATTGTGAGCACATTGAAAGACCAATACATAAGATACCTGAGGGAGTTGAGATATTAAAAGCCCTGAGTAAAAAAGCCCTGACATCCCCCCAAAAAATAACTAAGAACACCCACAACGGATATATATACCTACTTTCCCATCTATTAAAAATCTTTGAGGGCTCATCTATACATGAATTGAGAGAGTCACTGATGACATTACTAGTAAGGAATAAACAGGCCTTTACAAAGAACATTCCACGAGAATCCATATCTTTATATCTTTACCATCTCACAACTAACTGAAAGGTATAGAGAATATCATATCTCATTGTGCTTATGAACAAAAATGCATTCAACTTAGTAGAACAAAATCCCTTATAGACTCTTGTAGTACAAGCTGTCTCCTATTTAAGTATCATTTAGAATTCCCCAGAGATATAAAAAGACAATCATCGATGCCCATCAATTGGAGAATGGCTGGGTAAATTGTGGTATATGAATGTTATGGAATATTATTGTTCTGTAAGAAATGACCAGCAGGATGAATACAGAGAGGACTGGCGAGACTTACATGAACTGATGCTAAGTGAAATGAGCAGAACTAGAAGATCATTATACACTTCAACAACGATATTGTATGAGGACATATTTTGATGGAAGTGGATTTCTTTGACAAAGAGACCTGAGTTTCAATTGATAAATGACGGACAGAAGCAGCTACACCCAAAGAAAGAACACTGGGAAACGAATGTGAACTATCTGCGTTTTTGTTTTTCTTCCCAGGTTATTTATACCTTCTGAATCCAATTCTTCCTGTGCAACAAGAGAACTGTTCAGTTCTGCAAACATATATTGTATTTAGGATATACTGCAACATATCCAACATATATAGGACTGCTTGCCATCTAGGGGAGGGGGTGGAGGGAGGGAGGGGAAAAATCGGAACAGAAATGAGTGCAAGGGATAATGTTGTAAAAAAAATTACCCTGGCATGGATTCTGTCAATATAAAGTAATTATTAAATAAAAATTTAAAAAAAAGACAATCATCCTATTCAATAACCTTCTGATAATGCATATCAGGGGAGATATAAAACAGAGATGTATGCATGATAAAAATATCATCTCTGTGACAGAAGAGCCAAAATGCATAATCCAATTCGAGGAAGGATTCTTCATTAATGGTGAAGTCGTCTAGGCGTTTCTGTTTTGGATGACATTTCTATCAATTCCCAAAATATAGCAGAACCATTCTGAAATATCTGAATTTATTCAAAGAAGTTTGGGCTTTCTATCTACACAATGCATGAAAAGTATCTATTGCTACTGATTTCAATATACACTTGAGCATGTCCAAGATTTTATCAGGGATAGACAATAAATACTGTGAGCTAAACCCAAAGTTGAAGAGAGTGATCTAAATTACTTTTGGGAAAGCTGCAAAGCACTTTTATTAACACTCAAGTTTTCCATAAAAGCAAAAGACTCATATTTTCAAAACAAACATTTTACTAGTGATACTTTATGGCATTGAGACCTGGAATATCACCTCCTTTAAAGAACAAAAATTAAGCATTACTCAGAGGACAAAGGAAAGAATATGAGTAGGCTGTAACATATAAATATATAAACAACATAAAATTCTAACAAATAGAAGTAGTAACATCAAGAAATTGTATAACAGAAAAGATAGGCTAGTCACATGGCATAATCAGAGTCCATATATCACTGTGTGAGAAGAAAATGTTGTGACCTTTTGGGAGGACAAAGATGAGAGTCATATAATCAATAAATAAATATTTATTAAGTCCCTACTATATACCAGACACTGTATCAAGTGTTAGGAATACAAAAAGGGAAAACATATTCCCTGTATCAAGAAGCTTACAATATAATGAGGGAAATAACATACATGTATATGTATGTACAGCAATATATATATGAATATATATACACATTTAGATACATAAACACAGAGAATGAATAAGTAGAGATGGATTACTATCTTCATCATAGTAGAGAATTCCTAAATCTATGAGATTAAATATCTACTTGAGTATTTGAGTATATAAAAGTACTTTAAAAACTATGTTACTACATAAAATATATTTTGTTTATGTTGTTATTCTTCTCCAATTCTAAATATTACATTGCCTTGTCTTATGACTCCAGACTATGTTATTATTATTATCATTTTTTTGGGCAAGGAAATTAGGGTTAAGTGACTTGCCCAGGGTCACATAGCTAGGAAATATTAGGAGTTTTAGATTGGATTTGAACTCAAGTCCTCCTGACTCCAGGACTAGTATTCTATCTAGCTGCTCCTAAGCTATGTTATAATGAAATAAATTATACATTGAGGCTTTAAGCAAATTCACTATGAAAACACAAAGTAGCAGGAGGCCATTGTGTTACTCTAGAAGTTTGTTATCAATGCTATTCACAGCATGGCATGCCAATGCTTATCTTGTTGTACATAAACTAAAATATACTAGCAGGTATAAATACCATGTTCAGGTGAAAGCTTCTGAAGCTGTGGGTCACGACCCCATATGGGGTCACATAACTGAATGTGGAAGCCACACAAAAAATTTGACAAAAGTAAAAGGTTTCTTAACACAGTGACCAAAAATTTATTCAAAATCAAATATGTCATGAATTCAGAGTGTTTCTGGAAACACTTGCCTCTGTTGCACCATGTAACTTCATTGCCACCTTGGTTTGGAACACATAATATGCGCATAAGGATGAACACTGCCAGAAATATCTTGGTTCAGATTCAAGATGTGGTTACATAAAAATTTCTCAGGCAAAAAATGGTCACAAATCGAAAAAGTTTAAGAAGCTCTGATGTAGGTAATCTCAGCCTATATGAACCAAGGACAAAAAAAAGTTATTTAGGTTTTCAACATGTGATCACACTTAAGTGAAGAGATTAAAATTTCTTTGCCTCATAACTGTAATCAAATCAGAAAAATTTATAATCCAATCCCATTCCATTAACAATAGAGACACCTGGCTTTAGGATAAATGGATTTTTATTTTGTCCATTTTGGCTGCATACTTTGGTTAATTTGGATGATTAGCAAAATGCCAGCATATTTGATATTGTGAAGATGTAGTCCAATTATGGCAGAGATATCATAATGATTATGATCATCTATGCAAAGTAAAATGTACAAGAGGAGCAAATACCTAGATAATCCATGAAAAAAATGAAACATATAACTGAGGAAAATAATTATATCTTCTTTAAATTAATAAAAGGTAACACATCCTAGTCGACTGACAGCTGGTCTCAAAGCCATGAAGATTCAGGTTCAAGTCCTCCATCTGACATACATTGTCAGATTTATGATCCTAACCAAAATACTTAATCTTTTAGTGATCTAAAAATCCTAAGACTAGAAGTGGCAAAAGTGTTTACATAAATTGGTAGAGGGCGTTTTCTTACACAG
This sequence comes from Antechinus flavipes, assembly GCF_016432865.1. NCBI lineage: Eukaryota > Metazoa > Chordata > Mammalia > Dasyuromorphia > Dasyuridae > Antechinus > Antechinus flavipes. The sequence continues at coordinate 166,212,820 of NC_067399.1, read as the reverse complement.
GAATTTTCAATACCAATGAAATTACAGGTCAAATACTTATCCTTCAAAAAATCAAAAATTTCACTTCTCTATTTTGCATGTCTTAAAACATCCTCTAAATATTACAGTGCAACATCCAATTCTGATGACATCTTGTTAACAGTGACAGATTGTTTTTTACTTTTTCAAGATGTTTTTAATTCTCTAGCATTTTCCTTTCTTTCAAGGCTTTTGCTCTCCATAATAACCTTGGAAGCATGGTGTGGTTTTGTAGTAGCATTGTCATATCTGCATTTATATTACAGTAAAACATAAGTGTATTGTGCCATGCCATGGGGAATAAATATCTGAGATAACAAATTTCTGTGACTCAAGTGAAGCACTGGTACCAAGACATATAACTTCAAATGTTAGGATATTTTTCACCTTTGGGAAGGTTTTTATGTTTTATTCTCATTGATCACTATTAAGAGAAATTTATAAAGACACCATAATGTCCTATTGTACACAATATTTTTAATAATATCTTTTTATTTTCAAAATACATACAGATAGTTTTCAAAATTCATCCTTGAAAAACCTTGTGCTAAAAAAATTTTCTCCTTCCTTTCCCCCCACTCCATTCCATTGATAGCAAATAATTCAATATATGTCAAATATGTGCAATTCTTCTCTAAATATTTCCACATTTATCATCTACACAAGAAAAATTGGATCAAAAAGGAAAAAATAGAAAGAAAACAAAAGTAAGGAAACATCAACAAAAAAGGGTAAAAATACTATGTTATGATCCACATTCAGTCCCCACAGTTGTCTCTGGATGCAGATGGCTCTCTCCATCACAAGTCTATTCAAATTAGCCTGAATCCCCTCATTGTCGGAAAGAGCCATGTCCATCAGAATTGATCATCACATAATCTTCATATCACTGTGTACAATGTTCTTTTGGTTCTACTTACTTCATTTAGCATCAGTTTGTGTAAGTCTCCCCAGGCTTCTCTGAAATCATTCTGCTGATCATTTCTTATAGAACAAATAATATTCCATTACATTCATATATCATAACGTATTCAGCCATTCTCCAACTGATGGGCTTAATTTCCAGTTCCTTGCCACTACAAAAAATGGCTTCCACAAATATTTTTTTTTCACATGTGGGTCCTTTTCCCTTTTTTATGATCTCTATGGGATACAAGTCCAATAGAAATACTGCTGAATCAAAGAGGATGCACAGTTTGATAACTCTGTGCTTAGTTCTAAATTGTTCTCCCGAATGATTGGATTAATTCACAACTCCACCAACAATGTATTAAGGTCCCAGTTTTCCCATATCCCCTCCAACATTTATCATTTTCTTTTCCTATCATCTTAGCCAATCTGAGAGGTGTGTATGTAATATTTAAGGAAGGATGTGATAAGCTAGAATGCACACACAGGACTTCAATATGCTATGTTGAAATAGCTTGAGTTAATGATACATGGGTAGTAATAAAGGAACTGAGAAAAATGATCTTTGAAGTTATTTCCAATACTTAATCTAAACCTTATGTTTAGAAACGCATTTGGGAAGATGGCTATTTTCAAGAAACTGAAGAGCTGTCATATCAAAAAGCTCAGATTTGTTCTATTTCAATGAATGAAAACTATAAAGATAGAATTTAGGTTTGATTTCAGGGAAACATCCTAATAATCAGAGTTGCCACCAAATGAAAAGGACTGCCTTCAGAAGTAATGGGTTGCCTTCTCTATACTATTCAAAGAAAAATTGAATAATCCTTTATTAGTGTGTTATAGAGGGCATTCTTATTTAGTTATATGTTGGACTAAGTGGCCACCAAGGTTTTTCCAATTAGATTTCTATAATGCATCAGTTTTTCTAGTTTCAGTTTAAAAATTTGCATCCAAGTATCTTTTGCCATTATACAGACTGTCCTCCATATTTAGAATTCATTCCTTCCTCATCTCTGCATCATGAAATTGCTAGCTCCCTTCAAAGTTCATGTCCAATTTTAGCACCTACAGAAGACTTTTCTGGTTCTACTCCTTCCCCCATGATGTGCCTCTTCTATCCCAATAACCTCATCAAGATTTTTGGAACACTAACTTTGTCATCCGGTGTATTAAATGTTAGTTCTCCCTCCTAATTTGTAGCATTTGCATATTAGATAAACATATCTTATTTACTTTTATCCAAATATTGATAAAATATATTAAACAACAAATAATCAAGCACAAATTCCTGGTGTATTCCATTAAAACTAGCCTTCCAAATTGAAAATAGTTTAGCATAACACACAAATATATTAAGAGTAATATTTTAACCTACTTTGTCACTCTATGTGCTAAATAATATTTATTCATTAATACTTATATAAATAGATATAAATACAAAAATATTTTGTATCTTTTATATCTTCTTGCCTATTACATACTATTATTTCACCTTTTTGGACACAATCAAAATTTTAAGATAGAGCAAAATAATAGGAGACAATGATAAACTATTCTCAGTTGTCTCAAAGTAAACCATAAAGCAGCTATATTATAGTATTTAGAGAGCAAATGAACTTTTTTTGGAATTCAAAATGCACACTACAAACCTGTCAATCAGATACGGAGAAATCTAAAATCCTTTAATACATATATGTTGTTTCTATATGTTCCTTTCAAATGAAAAATGTAACATATTTTATTATTCTTCCTTAGGTAATATTGATAAACATGAAGAATTGGAGAACCTGGTAGCCCAGTTTTTGGGAGTAGAAGCTGCTATGGTGTTTGGAATGGGTTTTGCTACCAACTCAATGAATATTCCAGCATTGGTTGGAAAAGTAAGAATTCATATGGTGCATTATTATTTTGAAGAAATATAGCTTTTACTACTTTTAGCAATACTAATATGATTTCCATTCTATGAGAATAGTGGGCCCATTTACTCCTTTAGTAAATATAGCTGGTCATAAAAATGACTTTTGTTTCCAAATTATCAGAGTACAAAACTGTTGGCTTCTATCTGGGTGATGTCAGCAATAAATAACAAAACTTTACGCAATCTTCCATGCCTCTAAACCATGGTATAAATTGCCTAGCTAAGCAAAAGACTTTAAAAAATGGTGGCAAATAACCGGAAACTAAGGAGGTGTCTATAAATTTGGGAGTAGCATAAAATATAGCAGATGAATTTAATGAAAAAGTACTTCCTGTCTCATAAGAAATAATGAAAGGAATGATTTCTAAGAAACCAAGACAACTTATATGAGCTGTTACAAGGTGAAGTGAAGAGAGCCAGGAGAATAATTTATAGAATTTTTAAAACATTGTTTAAAAAAAAATCAATTCTGAAAGATGTAAGAATTGTGATCATGCAATGACCAATCACAATTCTAAAGGACGATAACAAAGATTACCTACCACCAGAGAGGTGATACTCAGTATGCCAAATGAGAGAGTCATTTTTGTTTTTGCTTTTTATGTAAAAATATATTGGGATGATTTCTAAGAAACCAAGACAACTTATATGAGCTGTTACAAGGTGAAGTGAAGAGAGCCAGGAGAATAATTTATAGAATTTTTAAAACATTGTGTAAAAAAAAAATCAATTCTGAAAGATGTAAGAATTGTGATCATGCAATGACCAATCACAATTCTAAAGGACAATAACAAAGATTACCTACCACCAGAGAGGTGATACTCAGTATGCCAAATGAGAGAGTCATTTTTGGTTTTGTTTTTTATGTAAAAATATATTATTTTAATAGCAAAATATGACAGAACTATTCCTCATTCAATATCCAATTATTTTACATAGCAAATATCTGTGGAAATAAAACTAGTTCTCAATTTAGAGTGATTTTTCCTTATGATTTTTTTTAATTTAATAATAGCTTTTTATTTTCAAAATAAATGCAAAAATACTTTTCAACATTCACCCTTGAAAAATCTTGTGTTCTAAATTTTTCTCCCTCTCCTAGACAGCAAGTAATTCAATATAGGTTAAACATGTGCACTTTTTCTAAACATAGTTTCACATTTAGAGTGATACATTTTTGGACATGGTCACTATGGAAATTTATTTTGCTTTACTTTGTATATTTATCACAGAGATTCTTTTTTCCTTTCTCAGTGGGGGAAGAAAAATGGCAATTAAATAAATGCTTATTGATTAGAAAATAAATGTTAATCTTAAAATTTTTATTTTGTAATCAGTCATCTACAAATATTAACTTTAGCCAGAAAATTGGCCCATCCCTCTTAACGGGGGACAGACTGACAAAGCTTTGCCATATTCTAATGCTTCACCAGAAAATGATTCTTTATCTTAAAAACATGTTTATCTGTTAAGTGTTAAGACTGATAAACTCCCAAGAATACTCTGCAAGAATATATTTGAGATCAGAACTGGGCAAGATATCAATGAGCCCTAGAAAAGCCTTATAAAATATACTTTCTATGTTTCTGTCCACTGGAGGCTTTAAGACTTCACTGCAAAAGAAGAAAATGGACATCACAAAATAAATACTATGATGCAGAAAGCAAAATTTTCTGCTAAAAGCATGTGCATCTCAGAAACTACCATCTCCTAATCCTGGCCATACTAAAGACTTCACAAAATAAAGTTTTATTGGTACATGATTCAGAGTAACACACAATAAGTAGATCCTAAGGGGGAAAAGCTTTCTAAAATACTCTATTACTAAATGAGCATACCCAGAAGTATGGACAAAGAAAATTTTGGAAAAGATAGAATTCCTCAAGATACTCTTGTCAAATATTTTGGGCAAATACCAACTATTCTTGACAGAGATAAAGGAGTTAACTCAGAAGATGAGTTTCAATTTTTCCCAATTTCTGTGTAGAATAACAAGAAGACAAAAGTATACATAACTTTCACTAAAGCTGTATTAGGTTTTCATATTATTAATAATCATAGAAGTTTAACATTTAAAAGCTCTCTTAAAAAGATTATTCCCATTATCTAAGGCATAGTCTTCCCCTTAAAACATTCCAAAGAATTTAGCTTAATGTTAAAAATCTCTAGAGAAAGGACATTACAACCTTCTTAGATAATTTAATATAATTTTAAAGAGCTCTTTCTAAATCTGTTTAATTCTTCATGTTGCAGCTTAAAGGTACTGTTTACTGAGGTCATCATTATTGCCTTTACAACATAAGTCAGAAGAATCCTAAAATGTGTCACAACTGTCATTCATGTACTTGAAATATTATCTAGGTAAATCAGCTTATTTTAAGATTATCTGTACTCAAAGTCTTGCCCACAAAGACATTCAAGTCAGTTGGTGGTCTTTATTATGATGGACTGATTTGAGCCCTGATGCACTTAAATTTAGAAAGCCAATGTTCTAGTACCAACTCTGCCACTCAGTAATTGTATCATTCCAGAGCAAGTAACTTAACCCCCTGTGGGCCTTGGTTTCCTATCAACAAAATGAGAAAGCTGACCTAAAAGATTTTTAATGGTTCTTTCAAATTTAATGGTCTATGAGTTAATGGGATTTGGCTATCTTTGTCAATGATGTTTTTCCCCTCACTAAAGGTATTCAAGCAAAAGATGAATGAATGATAGAAGGCTCTTGTTCAAGCCTGGATTGGAGTAGATGGCTTCCAAAGCTTCTTCCAAATATATTTTTTTATCTTGTTCCTGCTTGGTAATATCATGTTGATCATGTAATTGTTTTTACCTTTCTTCACAGGGTTGTCTGATTTTAAGTGATGAATTAAATCATGCCTCTATTGTTCTTGGAGCAAGACTTTCAAGAGCAACAATATGGACCTACAAACACAACAGTAAGTACAAAAGGAATCATGCAAACTAAAATATGGCCAACAGACATGTCCTTGGACACAGAATTTTGTTTAGCCTCAGGAAGTTTTATATTTTTCAGTTCTTTCCAAAAATAGACTGAAAAAATTGAGTAGTTACAGGCTGTAAATCTGAAACTTCAGCTGCTACAACTGCCTTGAGGCTCCATGGTAACCTCAAAGCTGAAGTACCTTAAGCTTCCAGACTTACATGTTACATAAATAAGTACCACAGTTGTTGTCATCAGTCATCTTGTGGCAATGTGCTGAAGGAATTTTCTCTTAAGACCACATTTTAATTGTCCAATGCTATAAATCTTCCTGAACTCTTACTAGGAATTGGAAAATTGTTGATGTTTGTGAAATTTTTATGATACAATACAAAAGAAAATATGTTCTTACTTGTCATATACTACTAAGAATATATATATATATAAAACAGCTAGGTGGCTCAGTGGATAGAGCACTAGCCCCAAAGTCAGGAGGACCTGAGTTCAAATCTGATCTCAGACACTTAACACTTCCTAGCTGTGTGACCCTAGACAAGTCACTAAACTTCAATCTTAACTCCAATTGCTTCAGCAAAAAAAAAAAGAAGAAGAAGAAGAAGAAGAAGAAGAAGGATATATACATCGATGTATCTGTATGTATATGTACATCTCAATATACATATATTCAAATGAACATAGTTAGGCTAAGGGTACACTGTTTATAATGTGACAGAGTCCTATTTCTTCTTTGGATTGTTGTAAGCAGGGAATGTGATGTAGCAGAAATAGTAGGAGTTAAGGGTTCTCAACATTTTGTCCTGGTTCTATCCCTAACCTACCTGCTCAAGCTCCATCTCTCTGAGTCTTGGATTCCTTATGTATAAATGATAGTTCAATAAATGAGCTCTGAGATTTGTTTCAAATGAGATTCTATGAAATTTTAATATTTTCCACATGTATCCAGTCCTAATTACGTTCCCAACCAATACATACTTCTGAATTTCCCTTTTTGTTCTCTCCTTTTCCTTTACTTCCTTCATCCTTTTCTGTCCTTTAACTTTCTTGGCCTCTCTCTAACTCCACTGCCATGAAAAGCAACTCAAGAGAGATACAGGTGATTCAAAAGTTAAAAAATAAAGGAAAAAAAGCTCAGAATTTTTCCTAAGTCAGACATCAAAAAAAAAAAATAAGTAATATTTTAATAAGATTGAAAGTACATATGTCAATAAATCCTTGGTCATTATGAATTAGGTGAAAGATTGTTGCCTAAATAGAAAGTCGGTTTGGTTCATGACCAAATCAATTTCTTTTGTAAAAGTTGCTCCACACCTGCTCAAATACCAAGAAGCAGCCACAGTAGTTAGAGGATACACTTTGAGTCAGAAAGTCCTTTCTTACTAGCTATATGTCGGGAAAGTAACAACTTGTATCTTGCCTCAAGTTTATCATCCATAAACTGAGAATAATAATAGAATTAACTTCACTGTTAAGAGAATGAAATGAGATATTTATAATGTGCTTTTCAAACTTTACAATTCTAAGTAAATATTAGCTATTAACATTAAATACATATATAACCACAGGGGGGGGGGACTTTCTACTAACCTTTTTAACCTGGAAATTTTATACATTTTAAGACAATGAAATATTAACATCAATCAACTCTCAGTACTCACAACAATCTAATAGAGGTAACAGCCCACAAATATGATCCATGAAGAAATTCAATTGCCACCTACAAAACAAAATCAAACATTTATTTTCAATTCATTGTTTAGTTTTATCAAATGAAGTAGTTGGTAGATTGTTGCCCCCCAAAGATTTCATTTTTACCACATTTTGTAAATAGAAAGTTTATCATCAATATCTAATAAATCCATTATCATTTTATTATAGTATTCCCTTTACCAATGCAGAATGGAATTCATTTGTACTTTCTTATCCTAGGTGATTCCCATCCATATTTTACACAGCTCTTCTACAGAGGATGTATCCAATGCACTCAAAACTTTCTTCTAATTCTCTTAATAGTTTAGTGATATTCCTTTGTAGTACTCAGACCATCTACCTACAAAATCCTCACTCTGATTACATTCCTGGTCCTTCTACATGTGTCTGATAATGTCTTTTATATTATTCTGCAAACTAAACTCATCACTGGTAATACCCAGCAGCCTACTAATACTTACAATGCATTTTTCCATTATTTTAGGAATCACCTGAAATTTTGTTTCTTCTGTGATCATACTGTTCTATAATTGATACCCACACCTAGTATAATCAGGAAGATATCAGTGTTTAAAGGAAAATATTTGTGATAAAAGGCCACATATAAGATCCCTCCATGTGCTATAAAATTTCATAAATTTGAATCAGTCAAATCCATCTTTCTATTCAAATCTGGATTTATATTATTAACCATCATCAACAATTTGTATTTATTATAGGTTACAACTTTTGGCATAAGAGCAAAAAACACTGTGATAAGATACATTCTAGGCTCTCAAAAAAGACAGGATATATGCATATAACATATGCAGAATAGTAAATGAGGAGTGTAGGCAATAAGTACTATAGGAAAACTCAGAGACAGCAAAAGAAAAGAGAAAAGAGGTCATCGAAAGGAGATGATTATGATTGATAGCAAGGAGATAAAAGAATATGCCAATGAGAACCAAAGAACATTACAATACTCCATAGTTTAGTAGAATGACAAAAGACAGATTCTAATCTTGAGGAAGCCATTTTGTACTTTGAGCTACCTCATTCTACCTGAAGCAGTTACTTGGCATAGTAGATAGAGTGTTGGACCTGGAGGAAAACCTAAATTCAAATCCAGCTTCAGACATACACTAGCTGTGTGATGTTAGGCAAATCACCTAACCTTAGTCTACCTAAATTTTCTAATCTATAAAATAAGTACACTGAATTTGCAAAGTGTTATAAGGTTCAAAGATATAATATTTGTAAAGCATTCTTTAAACAAGGTGCACATAAACTCTAGTTATTGTTATTATTGGGAATATATAGGTTTCTTTGTCTTTTTTGCATAGAAGCCATTTCTGGGCTTTCATGTGGCTAATAATTTCCACTGATGTCATAAAGTATTTTGAGAATATTTGAGGATGAACCACACAATGAATCAGAACTTTAAGAGTACATGGTACCCTATAGAAACCTAAAGTAATTAGCAGACATTTGAAATCTTCAGTGTACTTAATTGAGTCAGATAGTCCAAACTCATGAAAGAAGTGGGAATGCTATGAACCATTTGCCAGGAATATATTTTGTAAAATATATCTAATTATTGATGGAATTCATCATCTATAAGTAGACTAAATTATTTTGTGCAATTAGATCTTATCCTAAAATATGAAAAAGAAATTCATTGTGCTTTGTGCAATGGTACTATAGGTTTTCTAATGACATAACTGACTTCAGTTTTCTGTTGTTTAATTTTACTTCAGTTACTCTATACATAATCTCTAGCCTTGTTTTAAGTTCCCACATCTTATTTTTTCTTCTCCCAACATTTAAGCTTTTAAACTTCTTTGTATTTATTCCTGGAACAACTCTAAGACAATCATCCTTCTCAAGGTGTCATGAGGATTAACATAATACTGGTACAAGTACTTTAATAAACATTATTATTAAAAATCCCTTGCAGATGTTAACATGTGCTTGTTGCAACTGTAGAATCCCATCAGGACTCAAAAATATAAACTGTAATCTCCTGAATTACTAGGGCTCTCTAACTCAAACACTGAAGCTTTGTGTAACAAGTGCCTGAGATCCAGCTATGAAACTGACCAGAAACCAACCTTGGTTGGAGTATGCAAGCCTTGTGAAGATATGGATATTTTCCATCTCTGACTTGTATAATTCAAAGATGTCATCTAATTCATCCTCCTTACAAGAAGAATACTCTTTGTGCTAACAGAATAAAAACACAGAGAGTTTCGGGGGGGGGCAGAGAATGGGATTTTGAGGGAGGGAAAAGGTTAATATTCAAATAAAAATAAAATACACACCTGGAAACTCTCATTATGGGTTAAAAACTTCCCCTATAATATTTTTTAAATTCATTTATTGCACTAAATACAAAATAAAAAAAAAAGAATAGAAAAAAGAAAGACAGAAAAGGAAATTGTTTTTTTTTTAAAAAAAGACAAAATAGAATGTCATATGCCCAGCAGAATAAAGGATTCAAAATAAATAATAATAAATTTCCATTTCAAGAAAGCATATAATGATAGAATTTATATTCATGAGTATTCATTTTTGCTTTATTCAACTCTGCCCCGATCTTTCTTTTGAGCTACCTAATTACTGATGTCAATTTTAAACATATTTCCATGTAAAAAAACATAAGCAATTTGATCATGTTAAGTTCCTCGAAATTAATCTTTGATATTGGCTCTCTTATTTGTTAAATTTTCTATTAAGTTCAGGTTTGGTTAAGAGAAAGTCACCAAAATTTGCAAATTCATTGAATGTCCTTTTTTTTCTTTCAATATTATACATAATTTTGCTGAACATGATATTTTTGGCCATAGGCCTAGTTCTTTTGATTACTGGTATATATTATTCTAGGACCTAAGGTCTTTTATTATGACTGCTAATAAGTCCTACATAAATCTAACTACAGCTCCAGCATATCTGAATTGTTTTTTTTCTTGTTTCTTGCAAATTTTTCTCTCTGATCTGGGTTTTTTTAAATTTGGTAATAATATTCCTATGTGTTTTTCACAAAGGATCTCTTCAATGTAGTGATTGGTGGATTTTTTTTTCTATCTCTACATTCCCTTCATGTTTTATCACTCCAGGATAATTTTCTTGGATTATTTTTTGCATTATTGTGTCAGGGCTTTCAAGTAGTCCTATTATTCTTATATTTTCTCTTCTTGATCTGTTCTCTGTTGTTTTCTTATAAGATGTTTCACATTCTGTTCTATTTTTTCATTCTTTATATTTCCTTTTGTTATTTCTTGGTCTTTGATAGCTTCACTGCTTTGTCTTACCCAGTTCTAATTTTCAAAGAATGGTTTTCTTCTTTAAGACTATATCTCCTTTTCCAGTTGGTTGACTTTTTTTTTCATAATCTTCTTGTGTTTCTTGGATGGTTTTTATTTTTACTTTTTTAGTTTTCCTCAATCTCTTTCATTTGATTTTTGAAGTCTATTTTTGAGATCTATAAATTATTTCTAGCAGGGAAGCATATCCATTACTCGTTGGGGTAAAAGAAGCTTTTTTTTTTTTTTTTTTTTTTGCTTCAGTGACCTCTTCTGAAGATAAACTCCAATCTTCCCTGTTCTCATAGTAAGTTTCTATGGTTGTGTTCTTCTTTTTTGCCAGTTCATTTTTTCGAATGAGAAATATTAGTTTAAGCACCTTTAATCATGCAGTAAGTAGGGGGGAAATGCCTCTAGCTTCACTTCAGCTCTCCTCCCTGACCTGGAACCCCAAAATAAGGGCTCCACTCTCCTCCAAGTGCCAGCAAGCAGTTGTGTTGCTGCCTGAGCTGAGGCTCAGGCAAAACCCAGCTACCCATGGGGTCCCCACTTGTGTTTCTGGTGGAGCTAGATCTGAGATATTTGTATTTCACATTGGTTAATCCCCGCTTGGGGTCTTTCTTCTGATCTTCTTGGATTATCCCAATAGGACCTCTGTTCTGACTCAAGTCTTCTTGGCTTTTGCTTTTCCATGTTCACCCTGAGGTGCAGATTTATTCTGTTTGTAGGGTAAATGTGGACAACTTGAAATTTACTTATTTATTCCACCATCTTCTCAGAATCTTCCTTTCCCTATAATTTAAGCTACTGAAATTTCTCTCCCTTCCCTCTGAAATATTCAGAAACATCAGAGCAATTAACATTCTTATTTTAATACCCTATCACTAGAAATTTTTTAAGAAAAATAATGAATGTAGTTTGGGCAGCATTCTTTGAAACATAACTAAGTAATAATCGAAATTTTTCCTGATTTCTTTGAGGTATATAACTAATAGCAATATTTCTAGGTCAAAAAATAAGCAGACCAAACTGATGCATAGTTCCAAAATGCTTTCCAGAATGGAGAGACCAATTCATAACAGTTTATTAGGCTAACTTTGTCTTCATGTGGTCCAAAAACTGACATATTCTTTTTTATTGTCAAATTCTGATAAGTGTGAAGTGGAACTTATAAGGTGTTTTAATCTATATTTTTCCTAATAATTATTGATTTGGAGCATTTTATTTCCATTTTGCAACTGGTAGCTTGAATTTCTACCTTTGAGAACTTCCTGTCCACATATACATATATATGTATGGGTGTGCACATGTATATGTGCGCATGTACACATGTGTGGTGCATGGTTTTATGCACACATGTTTACATATGTACATGTATTTCCACATATGTGCATGTGCACTGATATGTACATGCATATCTATGTCAAAGGGATTGATAGAAAACAACATGTGCCAGTAAAGTCAAACATCACCACCATTATCTTGACTGTCATTTCTCCTCAAATCCTGACAGGGGCAAACCCAAGACAGCTATTCTCAAGAACTTGGGGAATAACAAAGCTTCAAGCCCACTGCCCTCAGACACCATCTTATGAAAATGCAGCCTAAAAATTTCTTCAGGAGCCCCAGAAAATAAAACTTCTTATACTTTAACATAAAAAGATATAATTTTATCAGTGGAAATTACAATTAAGAAGTAGAATTACTGTTTACCTTGCACTGCACCCTAAGGATTATGGGAGTCCTGACATAACCAAAACCACTCATAATTTCTGATCTTTTTCATATGATGTCACACCTTTCTTACTATTATTTGATTTGACATTGTTCTATCCATATTCATTAGATATTGGTCTATAACATTCTTTCTCAGTTTTCTTTCTTTCTGGTTTAGTTATTATACCAATGTTTAAATCCAAAAATGTTTGATAGTGATGAGGTTGGGTACCAGATGATGAGGTTCACAGTAGCAATTCCTAGCTCAAAATAGGAGGCACAAGTGCAGAATTCACAATGGCTTTCTCTTTGCTGAATGGAATCTTTAATTTACCAAGGGATTGCCAAGAAAATGAAGAGGTAAAATAGACAACAGGAGTTGTGAGCATATGAAGCAAATAAAGAGGTTTTAACAGTTAACAATGGAAAAGACAAGTTTCCCAATAGAACTCATAATTAATCAGGAGAAAGGGGCTATGCCATGAGGTAGGAGTATGTCATTAACTGGCCTGCTATATCCATAAAAGAGTTTAGCACCCTAAAAGAGTTAGCTATACTATATATATATATATATGTATATATATATATATATATATATATATATATATATATAGAGAGAGAGAGAGAGAGAGAGAGAGAGAGAGAGAGAGAGAGAGAGAGAGAGAAACATGAGGCATGGACGAAAAGGGGAGAAGAAAGACACCAAGAAGCAGAGCACCTTAATAGTCTAACCCCAATAGGGATTCATCAAAGGTAGGCCATGGGCAGATTAATAGGGGAAATTTAAATTTAAAATATAACTTGGCTTTCTAATAAGATACGGTAAAGGTGGGGATTCCAAAGGGGTGGGACTACAAAGCTGAGCTGATCTCTATCAGTGCCCTTACCTGTTTGCCTTAAAGAGTATTATAAACTTATCAATACTTCAGGTTTTCTCTGCCAGCCTCCTTCTGAGTAGTATTAGTTTATTTTGCTTCTAACTAATCGCTGCTCCTTCTCACCTTCTAGCCTATCCATTTGCCAGATAAGTTTAATGTATTGCTATGTCAGACCCTGTGTGAGCATTTGTATATATGTGTTTTACCCTACTTTATCTGGCTTTGATGAAAGTAAAGTCTATTGATAACTATTCCTCTTATTCCTTCCTTTCATGTTTGTATATTCTTTATTTTTTACATCCCTATTATATAACACAGTAAATACTCTTGATTTCCTCTTCATTCTTCCATAGTATGTTCCTTTTTCCATCCCTTTTCTTTCTTCTCTTAAAATCATCAAAACAGAGGAAAGCCACACTAAGGCCCTTTGTTTTAACTTTTTCCATGACCCTTTAAGATATTAGAGTTCAAAAGAAGCACCTGTTTCTTCTCTCCTATTAAAAATGAACCATCAATGAATTGTCTCTTTCAAATGTACAAACATAATCACCTTTCTATGTATTTCTTGATGAGGTCTTCTGCAGGTCAGAATATACAACATTCATATGAGTCAGGTAGCAAAGTAAAGTATTAGACTTGAATTTAGGAAAACTTGGATTAAAATTCTGATTCTGTGATTTACTAGCTTGGTCACTCTTAGCCAGTACTTTAAACTTTCAGTCAAGTTTCTTCATGTATAAAATGGCTAAAATAACAGTACACAATGTAAAGTTAATTTGAGAAACAAATGACATAATACATATTTTGCAAACCTTAGAGTTTAAATGCCATCTATCAACACTGTCATTATTAATCAAAATAATAACAAGCGCATGTGTTAACATTTCAAAGTATCTTCAGAGTTCCAGTTACTTCATTAGAAATGTAAGTCTTTTATTAAAGTCCTTTTTTTTTCCTATGTAAGATTATACTCAATTTTGCAAGTTAAATTGTTCTTGACTATAAGCCTTTTTTGTTTGTTTTTTGGAATATAGAATTCCAGTTTCTTCTTTCCTTTGGAGTGGTAATTGCCAAGTACTTTAGGATTTTGACTATGGTTTCTTGGATAATACTAATATGAATATAGTGACCATCAATACTCATAGTTCCTACTTAAATGTATGGAAACTTATTTATTCTGGATGGACTCTCTCACACAAAATTTCCCTCATACTGTTAAGTCTAATTTCCCAAAGAAAGACCATCATTGCATAGTGATGCTTAAATTACCTAAGGCTTCATTGAAGGAAAATATGCTCTCCCTTTTCTATCATTTTAGCTCTCAATGTTCCACCAATTCATTTTCACTGAAAGAAACCAGGTATCAATAATGAGGCTTTGATTTAAGGGAAAACTAATGGTGATAATATATACTAACTGTATGTTATGCTAACATATAGTTAATAAAGTAACTATATATAAATAAAGTAATCTAAATCCCAAAGCACTCATTATCTGGGAGGTGAGATGGAAGAGAAAAAGAGGGTATGAGAGAGAGACATAGATACAGAGAGAGACAAAGAAAAAGACAGAGACAGAGAAACAGAAAGTGACACACATACCCACAGAGAAAGAGACAGACAGACAGAGACAGAGACAGAGAGACAGAGATAGAAAGAAAGCATTAAAGAGAGAGAGAACAAAGGGAAAACTGATGGAAAGGCACATAAGAGAAGAACCTCGTATACTAAGGGTAATTCACAGTTATAGACTATGAGTTTTGTAATCATTTAGGAATATATGTATCATACTAAAACACTTCTCTATTATCTACTTGTCTCCTTATCACTCTATAGCTAGAAAAATCCTTTTCTCCACTAGTCTGAAACAGAGGCAAATAGGACTTTTAAAAAATAATTTTAACCCTAGGCACTACAAAATTCATCAAGCAGGATATCTCCAAATATTATAAATGAAACTAACCAGCCTATTATCACCAGAATGCTTCAATGGCCAATCAACAGAGAGCTCACAGAAGAGTGTTGAAGCTAACTCTCAAGATAAAGCATATCAAATACCCAGTTCATATAATTCAAATCAGGTGTAGTATTTACCTTTCCCTTGTTCTTATTTTCCTTCCCAAATGGGGAACATATCCAAATATCCAAATTTCTGAGAGGCTTCACTTTTCAAGTTTTTGATGTTCAGACATTTTTCAGTCAGATCTGATTCTTCATGACCCCTTTGGAGTTTTCTTAGCAAAAAATACCTGGAGTGGACTGCAATGTCCTTCTCCAACTCATTTTACAAATGAGGAAACTGAGGAAAATAGGGTAAAATGACTTGCCCAGGATCACACAGGTAGTAAATATCTAGATTTGAACTCAAGAAGATAAGCCCTTATGACTACAGGCCTAGCACTCCATCAATTGCACCACTTAGTTGCCTCTTTGAAGGAAAAAAAAACTATTATTGACAACTGTAGAGTAAAATATTTGTCCCCAGGATCAGTCGGAAAGAGTCTCAACCTTGTTGAAATAAGAGTTGAAGTTCTATATATTGATCTTTAGTGAACCCTAGAACTTGAAAGTTTTTTAAATTAAAGAGAGGCTAAGGAGGAATAAAAAAGAATGAAAAATTTCTCTGGTGAGTGGGAGGATCATGGATTATTTAGCAAGCATAAAAGGACTGCCTCATATAGTGAGAGACCCATTGAGATTACTGTAGTGCACTCCCACAACATGATTTCTTCATTTAGCATCATGTTAGTAGAGAAAATGGCAAAGAATGGCAAGATTAATGTAAGACTGAGACTTGCAGGGCAAGATCTTCCATACCATAAGAGAACAAGAGTATAATGTAAAATTGAACAGGTTTATTATCACATGGTCAGAATGAGGAAGGAAAAAAACTGTAGCCAATACAAGGAGGATGGTATGGGAAGGAAGTGCAGGGTACAGGGATTGGAGGTCTTGGTGAGCACCAAGGATTGGGTTAGGATTTTCAAGGCAGGGGGAGAGAAAACTTGACAATAGACGTGATCAGATAAGGGAATATCAGAGCTCATGAACACTTATGAGTGATAACAAAGTAAAACCAACTCTGTGTTTTGAGGTGGGGTGGACAAATAAGTCATAGGAAAATAGAAAATTTTAGCAACTGGGAAATTAAGATTATTAGAGGAGCATCACTTTGTATATGAAAGCAAGAGTTGGGGAGAAGAGAAAAATTATGAGCCAGGCACTGAACTCATTGATTAAAAGAATATCCTAGAAAGTGGTAAATAAATAGCTGTGAGAATCTTAATTTGAAGAGAAATGATAGATTAAATGAATCTCAAAGGAGGAAAAGTTACTGAGTGACAGTGAGAGAATGAAAGTCTGGAAGTTGGGGAGCAAACAATATTTCAACTATACCATCACTGGTAATTTTAAGGGACAAAGAGAGAAAGTTGAGTCTAAGTGCAGCCAAGGCCAGAAAAAGTAGCTAGAGAAACTGGAGATAGACATCTCAGTAAGTACTACTAGTAATATGGAAAGGTAAATGTTTAAGATAACAGAAAATTATATCAATTATTGAACAAGTCTTCCATAAAGCTTATTGGAAAAGCTAGATCTTTTTAAAGTGCATTCTTGAATAGACTGGGGCTATTTCAATGACAATTATACTGTTGGTTGAGCCCTAAATTGCTAGGAAACATCATAATTTTTCATGAAAAATCAATTGGCTGGTTCATTACCAGATACAAATCTTGAGAAGTTCAAAGATAGGAAGGTATTGAATATACCTTCTCATTTTAGGCCAATTAGGAGTATTCTATACATAGCCCAAGAGCATAGGTGTGAGATGAATAATAGTTCTATTTTTTTTTTTTTGGCTGAGGCAATTGTGGTTAAATGATTTGCCCAAGGTCACACAGCTAGGAAGTGTTAAGAGTCTGAGATCAGATTTGAACTCAAGTCCTTCTGACTTTAGGGCTGGTGCTCTATTCACTGCACTATTTAGTTGTCCCTAAAAAGAAAAATTTCATTGAGTGGATGCTCAACAGTTGGAAAATGGTTGAATAAGTTATGGTATATAAATGTAATTGATTATTATTATTATTATTATTCTATAAGAAATAATTAGCAGGCTGATTTCAGAAAAGCCTGGAAAGCTTCACATGAACAGATGCTAAATGAAGTGAAGAAAACCAAGAACATCATGTACAGTAGCAACAAGATTATGTGATGATCAACTGTGATGAATTTGGCTCTTTTCAACAATGAAGCAATTCAAGACAATTCGTGTGATGACCACGTTAGCACCCTGGATACCTTAAAATCAGCTGGAATCAGGATAAGCAAAAGTCCTTAGTCTTTATTCTTGGTCTTTAGGGGTAGGATTGAATTACATGGAAGCAGAATTTCCGTGACCTCCTTCTTCCTCATCTACCGCCAAAGTGACCCTGGCTAGTCTTACTCCACCCCCTAGTCCCTCTTACAATTCTCTGTATACACCAATTATTGAGCCACCACAGGATAGTGGGAAGGGCTATTCCCCAAGCGGGGCATAGAGTATTATCCAATCAGTAATTAGCCCTAAGTGCTTGAACTGAGTACCTCAGTACAACGACTCAAGAGTTTCAGCCCTCTACAAATTCTAATAGAAGTGTGATGGAGAGTGCCATTTGCATCCAGAGAAAGAAGTATAGAAACTGAAAGTGAATCAGAGCATAGTATTTTCACCTTTTTGTTATTATTATTGCTTTTTTTCTTTCTTGTGTATTTTTCCCTTTTCATTTGATTTTTCTTGCCAGCATGATGATTATGGAAATATGCTGAGAAGAATTGCATATATTTAACCTATATCGGAATGCTTGATGTTTTGGCCAGAGGGTAGGAGAAAAAGAGGGAGAAAAATTCGGAACACAAGGTTTTGCAAAGGTAAATGTTAAAAACTATCTTTGCATGTATCTGGAAAAATAAAGTACTACAAAAATTTTAAAAGAAAATCACAAAAAAGAAGAATGTCAAACTATTAACAACCACAAAAGATTGCTGTGAATCTATAAGAATAAAAGAAATGAAATTTAGGGCTGTTTTGATTGGCATTTCACATTTGGCAAATAGAAAAGGATAGAACTAGTCAATGAGGAAAGGGTTTGTAGAAAAATAAGACACATAGCTAGATAGTTGACCTGAGAACTGTGCTTTGGGGGAAAAAAAAAAAAAAAAGGATAGCCACATGCATCTAACTCAAAATTTGTCTCTATACACAACAAATTATTTAGAGTAACACATTTTTTGCAGTAAAAAAGAATCTGAAATAAATTTCAAATGAATCTACTGATGACTAACTAAACAAAGAGTGTTATATAAAGGCAACAGAATATTATTATGCCATACCAAAAAAAAAAAAAAAAAACCAGAAGACTGAAGAACTGCTATCAAATAAAGTCGTATAATAAAGAAAATCATAGACACAATGACTACAGTCAAAATTCCAACAACCAAAAAAAAAAGAAATTAAACATTGCAATAATTAGCAAATTCAACTTTAAAGCTGATAAAATTCACCTTTTCCTTTCTTTATAGAGGTGGGAACTGATGGATATGGAATAATGAGTTCCACTGTTATTGATATAGTTGTTGATGATTTAGACCAGTTTTTCTGAACTACTTTTTCTCCTTCTTTCCTTCTATTGTAACAAGGCAGGGCTTGCAAGAAGGAAGAAAGAATATATTTAGAAGTGAAGGGGATATAAAATCCATAGATCGAAATTTTAAAAATTAAATAGAAAAAAAAAAGAATGGTCTTTTTTATCAGGAAGAAGAGCATCTAAAAAAGAAAAGAAAAGCTTCCCAAAGAATTGTTACCTTCAGTGACAAGTTGATATATATGTCTTATTTTCCAACCCATTACTATAAATTCAATAATGGGAAGGAGCCATATTTTCTAATTTCTTTCTACATCCTATTGGGCACACATTAGTAGGACCTCAATAATTTCTTACTGATTACATAAGAAAGTATCACTATCAATACTACACAATTATAGACACTAGATAGCTTCCTTCCTTCAGTTCTTTGTTTCAGTATTATTGAACTCTGTATTATAACACATATTAACTTATGAAGCCAACCTCGAATTAATAGAAGAAATTTTCCAAAATCTAAATAATTGTCCTTAAATTGAGAAAGAAACCAAATGAGTTGAAGACATAAAAATATCTGGCCTTTCCTTCAAAGCCCACAACTGAGACACATCCTCTAACCCTTTTAAGTTCTCTTGGTCAATAACATACTATTCATTCCAAAATTTCTAAGATTTTAATGCCTCGTTCCTTCTACTTAAATAAGACATCATATAAATTATTGCAAAAATCATTCCTAACATTTGCTTTCCCCTACAAAGAAATACTGATGAACCAAAGAGAAGCAGCTGGAAAATGAATTTAGAGAACATTATTTGTCTCTAACACATCACTCTGGTACTCTATTCTAGCAGTAGTTGGAAAAAATCCAGCAAACTGGGTGCCAGGAGAGATTCCTCTAATACATGCAGTGCTGGCTGGTCATGAGGAAAAATGCTACTCAGAATCTCTCCTTGGCAAATTCCCAGGATTCCCTTGTGGCAGATGGCTTTTTCTGAAAGGATCTCACTTGGTGTCACCTCAGGATTTTTTTTTTCTGACCCCTGGAAAGAGTTGAAGAAGTAGCGCTAGATTAAAAACTAAACTAATACATAGTCCTTACCAGACCAGACAGTTATAGGCGCAATGATCAAATAATCATCAAAGACTATCACTATGGGGGGAAAAAAGCATTTGCTGTGTCTACAATCCAATGTTTCTCCTTTCCATATGAAGGAATCCATTTTCTAAAGAACAGACCAATTATCCTACCCAAGGGAAATCCTGTATCACTTATGATCTGAAAGCTAGACTTTTCAAATATTATAGTCCATTATTATTCCTTTGAACTAAAGAGGAAACTAATTAATAGATGTGGAACAGATTATTCCAGAACATATGTATATTATGTATGTGTGTATATATATATATATATATATATAATATATATATATATATATATATATATATATATATATATATATATATATTCTGGAAGTGAAGGGGCAAAAAGATCAAATACATTTCAAAAAGAATAGCTATGGGTAGTTTTATAAGTCCTGACTACTACTACTACTTGACCTCAAAAAATCTCAACCTAATGAATAAAATAATCTCACAAAGGAAATTTTTACAAGGCATGCTCTGAGAGAAATATCACTGCTGAATCAATCAAGAAATCTTTCTGAAAACCTGCTGAATCAATCAAGAAATCTTTCTGAAAACCTGATGAATCTCTTTAAGTCACCTCTAGGCAAGGTACCATATATGACCTCACTAAGAGATGATAATTTGTGGCAGTAAGGTAAAGTGGAAGTTAAAAGATCTTTAGTTTCAAGAAAAAAGGTGGGAGATTGATAGCTTTAATGCTAAATTGCTTCTCATTAAACCATTATTTAGGGTTAGCTATGTGGCATAGAAGAGTGCCATCCCTAGAATCAGAAGGACTAATTGAACAAAAGCCAGTATTTCTCAAAAAAGAGAACCTACCAAATTTGTTATGGTTATTGTTGTTTTAATGCAATTTTTACTTGATAAAAGATATTTCAAATAATTTTAGAGGATTTTACCACAAAGTTTCTGTTAACCTTTTATTTAATGAAAGTTGTTGTTATTGTTTCAATAATGTCCAACTATTCACAACCCCATTTGGGATTTTCTTAACAAAGATACTGGAGTAGTTTAGCATTTCTTTCTCCAGCTTTAAAGGTAAGGAAACTGAGACAAAGTAGGTTAAGTGGCCCATGGTCACACAGCTGAAAGTGTCTGAGGATGTGAATTCAAATTTTCCTATCTCTAGGCCAAAATCTCTATCCATTGTACCACTGAGCAGCCCTATTGAAGTTTATACAATTGTGGAAAAGTTTAATAAACACTGCATTAAACTATTATCTCTTATGTTAATAAAAATATATTTAGAAGAAGCATGGTAAAGTGGATGCAGTATTAGATATAAAATTTAAAAAAAAAACCCTAGGTCCAGATTCCACCTCTGATGCTTCACTTCTCTGAGCTTCAGGCTTAATGATCTGAAAAATGTAAAATCTGATAATATTGCTAAACACCTGCCTCTCCCATGCATTGTGAGAATAAAATGAGATAAAGGTTTGAAAAAGCTTTGAAAACTTGAAAATATCATAGAAGCAGCAAGGTTTAATAGACAAAAGAATGGCCTCAGAAACAGGAAGGACTGCTTCAGGCACTAACGCTTATGTGATTACATACATATAACTTAATTTCACAGTATCACAGACAATTCCCTAAAATTCATATTCTAAATAGGTGAAGAGAAATTCCACACTTAGGAATTCTTCATACTAAGGAAATACGGGTTGGGATTTTTTTTTTTTTAATCTCCTAACTTAGATAGATCTATCCTTCACTAGCCAAGGAAGATTGTGACCCAGGTAGCACCTATTGTTCTACAGGTCTCTCTTCAAGAAGCACTAAGATTCCAGGAAGTTATCAAGGCAAACAGTATATTTAACATGTTGCATCCTCTCCAACATCAAGGGAATTAAGGTGCCCTATAATCTGGAAGTTGTACATAACTTTTTTTGCTGTTCTTTTTATACCAGAAAAGAAATCCATTTTTTTTCCTTTTTCTTTTATGGGGTGTTTATTGTAAAATGTGGGTTAAGTATTTGGTCATAGGCTCTGTGTCATCAGCTGGCCTTTATGTTTCATTTTTAGCTTCCAAAAAAGTCCCAAAAAATTCTCATTTAATTTCTTATGCTGACCCACAATATATTGAAACTGCAATGCAGAAACTTGCAATGTGAAAGGGGTAACTGTATTGCACATCTTTTCCCATTGTAGCATCACTATGAGCAGACCTCATGACTCTACCTTTTACTCAGAGGCTCAGAGAGGAAAAGTGATTTGCACAATGTAAAAAGTAGCAAAATGAGGTTTTTGAACTAAGGTCACACAACTCAGATGCCTTTCCACAACACACTACTTCATACAATGTTCAGAGAGAGAGAGAGAGAGAGAGAGAGACAGAGAGACAGAGAAAGAGAGAGAGATTTTCTAAATCCTCATGAATTTTTTAATAAATCAGATAATCATCTCTAAAACGTTTTAAATGTAATTTTTATTTAATCAAATTTGCTTAAAATAGTCAAAGATTAGAATTAGCTCAATTAAATTCAGCAATCAGTTATTCAGAACCTACTATATCCAGGGCACTATGCCAAAATCTGGGGAAACAAAACCAGAATTAAACAGTTCCTGCCCTTAAGAAATTTTCTGCTTTTTGGAGAGTAATATGTGTGTGTGTCTGTGTGTGTGTCTGTGTGTGTGTGTGTACCCCTCTCCCCTCTCTCTTTCTTATAGATAAATAAACTAAACACATTTTAAGTCTTTGGAGGAAAAATAATCAAGTATTCCAGTTCACTACTAATCTAATATTTCAAGGGATTTGATCTCATCAAAATGGATACTGATGAAGATTAAAATCTATTTATGCTTGTACATTCCATATATTAGTACAAATCCACTGTGCAAGAGGATGAGAAGTATCAAGAAAGGGTATACCTCATTGGAAATATATTTTACTTGCCCATCTCCACCCAAGAAATTGGGTGAAAGAGAAAAATATTTTTAATGTGGAAGTTGAGGAAGAAAAAAAAAGGAACTTTCTCTGTCAGAGATTTGTTTACTTATTAGAGCCCCTTCTAAAATGAGCATTTGGGTCCTAAAATACAAATTTAACACTCTAGCCTAGACCACATTTTAATCACTAATATAGTCAGACTTTCCTAACCATATTCATCAGTAAGTTATGAATAAAAATGGGAAGACCTCAGACCCAAGAGGTTTCAACTTTAATTCCAAAATATATTATCCATGTGATAACCAACTGACAAGGTAACAATTTTCAGGCACTGTGATACACAAAAATTGTTTTTCTTTCTTTGGAATGTACCTATCTCCTTAAAGATTTTAGTTGTTTTTTTAACTGTAATTTTTTATAGAAACCTTTTGAACATGAACTTTATCACTTCAACAAATTATTGAGTACCTTTATGACTTATAATCAGTTATTAATTCACTATGAAGGAATTATTCAATATAGAAGATTGTTTCTTTTTTTTAATTATCTTTAATATTCTTTTTCTTTGCAATTTGAGCTCCAAATTATTTCCTTCTATCCAGCTTCTAACCCACCAGTTGAGCACCCAAAGGGCTATAAAACTTTCCCTTTATGAGAAAAGGACTCACATATGCAAAAATGCTTGTAGCAATTATTTTTGTAGTAGCAAAGAACTAGAAATTTAATAGATACTCAACAGTTGGGGAATGGCTGAATAAATTATGGTATATAAATGTAATGGAATATCATTGTTCTGTAAGAAATGGTAATAAGCTGATTTCAGAAAAGCCTGGGAAGACTTACATGAACTAATGCTGAGTGAAGCAAGCAGAACCAGGAAAACATTGTAGAGAGTAACAGCAAGATTATGTGATAATTGTGATAGACTTGGCTCTTCTCAGCAATGGGTGATCCAAGACAATTCCAATAGTATTGGAATAGAAAATGCTACCCATATTCAGAGAATGAACTATGTAGAGTAAATATAAATCAAAACATAGTATTTTCACCTTTTGTGCCTTTTCTTTCTCATGGTTTTTTTTTTCCTTTTTTTTTTCTGATTCCATGTTAGCCACATTTAGAGATATATAGATATAGATATTCTATTCAATGGATATGTGGATGTAGATCTATATAGATATCCCCTGAATCAAATTTTTCATCATGAGTCCTTCAGAATTGTCTTGGGTCATTGTCTTGATCAGAACAGCTAAAACTTTCACAAATGATCTTCATTACTACTTTATTGCTACTGGGTCCAATGTTCTTAAGGTTCTCCTCATTTCATTTTGCTTCAGTTCAAAGAAGCTTTACCATACCTTTCTGAAAGCATCCCCTTCATTATTTGTTATAATACAATAGTATATCATCATAATCACATACCACAGCTTCTTTAGCCAATCCCCAATTGATAGGCATACCCACAATTTTCAATTCTTTGCCACTACAAAGAAGAGAACTATAAAACAAACTTGTACTTATAAGGCTCTTCTCCTTTTTGTTTTACCTTTTGGGGACAGAGACCTAGAGGCGGTATTGCTGAGTGGAAGGGGATGTCTAGTTTAACAGCCCTTTGGAAATAATTCCAAATTATTATCCAGAATGGTTGGACCAGTGCATACTGCCACCAATACTACATTAAAGCCCCAATTTTTCCATATTCCCTCCAACATCCATTGTTTCCTTTTTTCTGTCATGTTAGTTAATTAATCTGCTAAATCTACTTCAGAATTGTTTTAAATTGCATTTCTCAAATTAGTGATTTAGAAAATTTTTCACATGACCATTGATGGTTTTGAATTCTTATTCTGAAACTAGCCTATTCATATTCTTTGAACATTTAACAGCTAGAGAATGGCTCTTATTTTTATAAATTTTATTCAGTTTACTAAATATTTCGGAAATGAGGTCTTTATCAGAGAAATCTATTTTAAAAATTCTTGCTTTCCCTCTAAGTTTGGCTTCATTAGTTTTATGTAAAAACTTTTAATTAGATGTAATCAGAATTATTAGCTTTACTTCTCGCGATCCTTTCTATCATTTGGCTGGTCATAAACTCTTCCTTTATCCAGAGATCTGACAGTTATTATTTGTCATGCTACTCTAATTTCCTTATATCATCCTTTATGAATAAATCATGTATCTATTTTGACCATATCTTGATGTACCTTATGAGATACTGATCTATGCCTAGTTTCTATCAAACTCATTATAGTTTTTCAAATAATTTTTGTCACATACAGAGTTCTTACCACAAAAACTTGGATCTTTTCATCTAGCAAATACTAGATTACTCTGAATGTCTACTACTATTGTGTAGCCGCCAAATCTATTCCACTGATTTACCATTCTATGTCACTCTAACCTAGTTTTAATCATTCCTGCTTTTTAAAATTGCAAAACTAATACTGCTAAGATACCTTCCTTTGCATTTTTGTCATAACTTTCCTTGATGATCTTGATCTTTTGTTCTTCAAGATAAATTTTGTAACTTTTTTTTCTAACTCCAAAAAGTAATTATTTGGAAAGTTCTTGGGAATGACACTGAATTAGTAAATTAATTTAGATTAAACTATTAATTTCACTATTACTTGCTTGGTATAGCAATGCTCAATTAATATTCCAAGTTGTTTATATTTGTCTTTTTATGTGAAAAGTGTTTTATAATTGCACTCACATATTTCTTAGGATTGTCTTGACAGATGCACTTCCAACTATTTTATGTTTCCTACTGTTTTAAATGGAATTTCTCTATCCCTGCTGGGCTTTGTTGGCAATATATACAAATGCTGATAACTTATGTAGGTAAATTTTAAATGCAGCAATTTTGCTAAATTTGTTCACTTTTTCAACGTTTTTTAGTTAATTATCTAGGGTTCTCTGTATATACCATTATAGCAACTACAAGATTGTGATGGTTTTGTTTCCTCAGTGCCTATATTGATTCTTTTGATTTCTTTTTCTTCTCTTATGCTATAACTACCATCTCTAGAATGCTGATTAACATAAGTAATAATGGGCATCCTTGCTTCACAAATAATTTTACTGAGAAATTTTCTAGTTAATTCTATTAAAAATAATGCTTATATATTAATTTTGAAAAATATTACTTATTTTTTCAAAGCTCCATTTATTCCTAAGCTTTCTAGTGGTTTTGAAAGAGTGGTATTGTATTCTATCAAAACCTTTTTCTGCAACTATTAATCATGTGAGTTTTATCTTTTTTATTAATATGATCATTTATTTATGTTTATAGTTTTTCTATTATAGAATCAGACCTCCAATTCTGATATAAGTCTCATCTGGAAATAACATATGCTATTTCTGTAACACTGGTTTAGTCAACTTGAAAGTATTTTAGTTTAAAATGCTGTATCAATACTCATAAAAAATTGGTTTATAGTTGTTCTTTCTCCACTTTCTGGTTTAGGTATTAGAACCATATCTGTGTCACACAAAGAATGTGTTAGGGCTCCTTCTTTACCTATTTTTTCCAAATAGTTTATATAGTATTGGAATTATTTTTTAAATGCTTACTTGACTTCACTTATAAATCCATCTGGACATGGGGGAGTTTACTTAGGGAGCTCATAGATGGCTTGTTCAATTTCTTTTTCTAATATGAAAGTTAAGTATTCTATTTCTTCTTATGTTAATCTGGAAAGTTTATATTGTGGCAAAAATTCATTCTTTTTTACTGTCAGATTTATTAGCATGTAGTTGAACAAAATAGTTCCTAATAACTACTCTAAGTTAAACTTTGTTGATGGTGCATTTAAATTTTCAATTTTAAACAGTATAAGGTTTTTCCCAATTACATGTCAAGACAAATTTTAACAAACATTTTTACAAAATATTGAGGTCCATTTTTTCTCCCTATTTTCCTCCTATTCCTCATCCAAAACTATTTGGCAATTTAATGTAGGTTATTCATTTGTCATCATGTAAAACTTAGTTTCATTAAAGTCATACTTGTGAAAGGAGAAAGAGATTAGAAGGAAATTAATCATGAAAAAGAATAAAGTAAATGAAAATAGTATGCTTTGATTTGCATTCAGAATTTATCTATTCTTTATCTGGATGTGGATGGCATTTTCCTTCCTGAGTTCTTTGTACTTGTCTAGGATCATTGTGTTGTTGAAAAGAAATCATTCATAGTTGATCATCACATAAATGTTGCTCATACTGTAAACAATGTTTTTCCTGGTTCTGCTCATTTCACTTTGCATCAGTTTGTACAAGTCTTTCTAAGTTTTCCTGAAACCTGTCTGTTGATCATTTCTAATCGCGCAATCATATTCCACTGCATTCATATACCACAGCTATTGTCATTCCCCAAATGATGGGAATCCTTTCAATTTCCAATATTTGGCTACCATGAAAATGGGTTCTACAATTTTTTTTCATATAAAAGTCCTTTTCTCTTTCTTATGACCACTTTGGAATATAGATCTAATGGTGGTATCGCTGGATCACAGTTTGGTTGCCCTTTGGTGATAGTTCCAAATTGTTCTCCAGAATAAGTTTACAACTTCACTAATAGTGCATTTGGATCCCAATTTTCCTACATCCTATCCAACATTTATCATTTTTCTTTTTTGTTATATTAACCAATCTGATTGGTGTGAGGTGGTACCTCTGAATTGTTTTGATTTCCATTTCTCTAATCAAAAGTGACTTGGAACACATCTTTGTGTACCTATAAATAATTTTGATTTCTTCATCTGAAAACTGCCTGTTTATATCTTTTGACCATTTATCAACTGGGGAATGATTTGTATTCTTATAAATACAGTTCTCTATATATTTGAGAAATGACATCTTTATCAGAGACATTTGGTGTAAGATTGCCTCTTAGTTTTCTACTTTCCTTCTAATCTTGATTACATTGATTTTGTATATTATGCAAAAAGTTTTTTTTAATTTAGTATAAACAAAATTATCTATTTTATATGCCATAATATTATACCTCTTGTTTGGTCATGAACCTCTAATTTATTTAACTTTTTCTTTAAGAATCTGGATGCCATTCCACTTGGTGCATATATGTCTAGTGTATTACTTCACTGCTTATGGTACCTTTTAGTAAGATGCAGTTTCTTATCTCTTTTAATTGGGTCTATTTTTGCTTTTGCTTTGAGATTGGGATTGCTACCCATCCTTTTATTATTTCAGCTGAAGTATAATTGATTCTGCTCCTCTACCTTACCTTTTATTTTGTCTCTTTATTTCAAGGGTATGCTTTTGCAAAAAACATTGTAGAATTCTGGGTTTTGATCCACTCTAATCTGTTGTAATGCAGGAGCCACCTGACAGTGGTTGCATGAGATCCAACCCAAACCTGCAGAATGGATCTCTTTGTGTGAGAGGATGATACAAGGAGACTGAGAGGTAGTTGCTATTCTCTGACCTCTCTCACTGAGAGGCTGTTGCATTGTCCGACCTCTTTCCTCTTCCCTCTGCCTCCAATTTATCTCATTCCTAGTATGCAACACTTATGTCAGCAAAGGCTGCATTGCAACTCCTTCAGATGTTACGATTCACAGTTGTGGAGGCTCTTGGAGAATTGAACTGTCCCTTAACAAATCCCTGTTTTTTGTTTTTTGCTGTTATTTTATCTCCCAACATCTCTCACTTTCTTTTATTTTAGAATGCAGGTGGTCACGCCCTCCCTGACTTCTCAGGAAGATGAGAACACCAAACCAGATATTGTTAGCAGGTTTTCTCTGGCCTGAAGGGTCTTACTTGAAACAGGTATACATAAATCCATCAGCATGGGAGGTATTACACAAGCACATAGCAATACAACACAGGCTAGTAGTGATGTAACAAACAACATGAATCAACATGAGAAATTATACATGTCTATAAGTCCTAGAAGGAGGGTATATTAAAAACAATCACACATACACCTCCTTCAGCAGTCAAGAGATAGTCCAAAACCATTATACATGTCTATAAGTCCTAGAAGGAGGGTATATTAAAAACAATCACACATACACCTCCTTCAGCAGTCAAGAGATAGTCCAAAACCAATCTATTGTCCATTACTTCACGTGTCAGGGAATCCAATGATTCCTGCAAGTTTTGAAGTTCTGCAATAGTTTATCATGTGTCAGGGAATCTAATGATTCCTCCTGGTTTTAAAGCCCTGGATCAGTCTCACAAACAATTGTTGATGTTCATGAGTCATGCTTTTTCAGTGGCACACGTTGTCAGAGATGGAACCACCCGATTTTTCTTGGGTCTTCTCCTTCATGTCAAGGGTCTGCTCCATCTGTCTCTGATGGACAAAGTGAATATGGCTTGTTGGCACCCATCTGATTCCTTCTTCATGTGTAGAGATACAAGCAAACCCTCTCCGCCAAGCAGTTAGCCTATCTGGTCTCTTCCATTCACCACTTTCTGGATCTCTCCATATCACATGGCAATTATCTAAAGAAAGTGGAGCTGCCCTTCCAGTGGATTATAAAACCTGTCGGCCGGAGCCAGTGCATCTTTATCAAAAATTTAAAAATTAATGGTATAGAAAGCTAAATTTAGAAGTTCTCTAGGGTTACCTATGGCTCCCCCATTCTTTTTGGAGGCGTGTCGATGTCTCTGTTTCTCTTCTCTACTATTGCCTGTCCTTGAGGGTGTGCCAGTGGTGTGTAAAATATTATACTGGGCACAAAAGTGTGCATAATGTTTAGAAGCCTATGCAGGTCCATTGTCTGTTTTTATTGCTTGTGGCACACCCATAATTGCAAAAGCTCATATAAGGAATTCAGTGACCACTTGGGCTGTCTCTTTTGCTGCTAGTATTGCAAAAGTGAATCCTGAAAAAGTGTCAACTACAACATGGATAAAAGACAGGCAACCAAAAGATTTATAATGGGTCACATCCATTTGCCAAATTTCATTGGGTCTCAAACCATGAGGATTCTTCCCAGAGAGAGCATAGGAGTGTGGAAAGGAAGGCAAGCTGTAAAGTCTTTAACTATGCTCCTAGCTTCCTCTCTTGTTATTCCAACATTGCAAACGTAAAGTTTGAGCAGCCTGATGATATTTAGAATGGGATTCTTGGGCTGCCTGAAATAAAGGAATATTGGCTAACATGGTTAGAAGGCAATCTGCTTTTGAATTTCCATAAAAAGCAGGACCTGGAAGTCCACTATGTGAGTGGATATGCAAGATATAAATCTTACCTGGATGCTTTCTCACTTGCTCTTAAAGTTCCTTAAAGGGCCACTGTTCTATCCACACTGGTATGTCAGTTAGTTATCCATTGGATAGGAACAGGTGAAAGTGTTGGCAGACCTTCAACAGCAGCCCTGCCTGAAAAACCAAAATACTCATTTATAATCCTAACTAT
Organism: Antechinus flavipes; assembly: GCF_016432865.1. NCBI lineage: Eukaryota > Metazoa > Chordata > Mammalia > Dasyuromorphia > Dasyuridae > Antechinus > Antechinus flavipes. The sequence continues at coordinate 166,182,382 of NC_067399.1, read as the reverse complement.
TGTAAACTGCCTCTTCCCCACAGAGTGATAGGAATTTTTTCAACTACAAAAAGAGTAAAAACTCCTGTTTTGCCTTCAAATATCCATCCTCCTATTTCAAACATGTAGATGTCTGCCTTACTCTTTAGCCAATGACTGGGCCAACTGGCACCTCTAATGACTGTACGTCTACCATGTCTACCAATCCTTCCAGTGGTATGCCATTTATATAGATCGTGAGCATATGTTGGTCAGCTGTCACAGTCCCAGTATATTCCTGGATTTTGTTGCTTGGAGTCAGAATCTGGGCAACTATCACCAGATTGCTTATTCGGAATCTGTATCAGTAAACCTGATGCTACTACTTTTCCCGGGTGATAAGTCACACATTGTCTACCTGTATTAGTGACTGGGATATTATCTACAGTTTCCCACATCAGTGTGTGGATGGACACTGTTTTGTACATACTCTCAGGAGGTGAAATAGTCAAGCCCACTGTGCCTGGAGGCAAGAGATCCATAGGCTGGAGAGGAACAGATTTCACTTCTCCAGGGGGTATCTCAGTAGTCTCAGCTGCATACAACTCTATTCTCCCCAATTGTAATCCCTTTCTCCCATCAAGTTGCTTTTTGGCTGATTGGTTCTGTCTTGAGTACTGAACTTCCAAAGACTCTGGGTGTAGCATTGGCTGCTATCATACTCCAAGTGTTTTTTGCCTGGGGCCCTAGGGCTGGGCCCTGCTTCCCATTTCCCTGAGTCATTGAGCTAATGCTCAATAGAAACCTCTGTTGCCTTTTAGACATAGGGTTTTGGGTCTTGTTCTCCCACCCTGTCTTCTTTGCCAACATTGAGCTTTCAGATGCCCTACTTTACCACATTGAAAGCATTGACGAGTGTCTCTGGAAGTCCCTTGCCAGAAGGGACCCTGTCTTCCCATGTTCAGATGTTGAGAAGTCTGCATCATAGCCTTTTATACCTAAAAAGGCATTTGTACCCACTGTGGCACAGCATCTTATGATGTAAATTACCATCTGAGTGTGTGTATATTTTGATCCTTCTTGTCATCTGAGAGTGTGTTTTGATGCTCTTTGTTATCATAATAATAATGGTCAGAAACGTTTTTTCTGCTCATTTTCTTAGCCTATTATTCTACTTTTAACTCTTTGTTAAAGTAGGACTCTATTTCCAGGGTGGTGGGTGCATGGTCCCAAGCTTCAGGGGTTTTGTGTAGCTGTTTTCAGAAATCCTTTTAGAAATCTGACCACAAGCCTTCTTTTCTGCCCTGGAGATGTTAGGAGTCATTGTCCCTGCTGTATTGAGCTGTACGATCTAGAGTGCTGACCACAGTTGCCTGAGACTGCACACCAGACTTCACTCCATCACCACAGACCCTCTCTACTGACTTTCTAAAACCTCTCTGGTGTCTCCAGGCTAAGAGTTCTAGAAGTCTTCAGCACTGCTGCTGATTCAGAGGTCCTTCCTGCCTTGCTGATGCTGGGGTCCAGGCTGGAGCAGAGGTCTAGGGCTAAGTCTGCTCTGGGATTGTGTGTTGGGCTCCCACTCTGGTTTTTCTAGGCTGAGAGATCTAGAAGCCACCAGTACTGTCACTGATTCAGAGGTTGATCCAGGCAGGGGCTGGAGCTGGATCTGGGGCTGCACTGGTGTGCCCTGTCCTAGAACTCCCACCCTAGTGTCACAGATATTTTTCTGCTGAGCTTCTAAGTTACATTTGACTGGAAAATGTTCTACTCTGCCCTTTGGGGTTTTCTGATGCTCTAAAATTTGTTTAGAGTCATTATTTAAAGGAATTTGGAGCAGTTTAGGGGAGAAGTTGGGCAAGTTCCTGCCTTCACTCCACCATTGTGACTCCTGACCCATTTATTCTTGAAAATAGATTATTTTGTTTTTAATTAATTCTTAATCTGTATTTTCAAGACCCTTTATGAAATGCAACTTTTATTGCATCATGGTCATTAAATGGTGCATTTAATACTTTTAGTTTTGTACATGTGTTTGTGAGGATTTTATGTCCTAATACATGATCAGTTTATGTGAAGATGTCATGTATAGCTGAGAAAAAGATAAATTCCTTTCTATTCCATTTCAATCTTATTCAGAGGCCTAACATTTCCATTTTTTCTAAGATTCTATTCATCTCCTTAACTTCTTATTTATTTTATGGTTAGATGTGTCTCACTATGAGAGGGGAATATCGAGGTCTTCCTCTAATATGGTTTTATTTTTTCCTCCTGTAACTCATTTAATTTTTCCTAAGAAATATTACAAATTAATCTGAACATGGGATATATAACCTAATAAATTTATGGACAAGTGAAAAAGTTATGAATAAAGAGCTCAAGAGCAGTATATGATGTAAAATAGATAATTTCAATTATATTAAATTTTAAAGGTTTTGTACAAATAAAATACTTGTAGCCAAGATCAGACGAAAAAGCAAAAAACTGAAGGGAAAAGTTTATAGACAGTTTCTCAGATAAAGTTATATCTCAACATATAAAGGGTTTTGTCAAATCTATAAGAATACGAGTCATCCCCCCAATTGATAGATGTTCTAAAATAAATTGACTAAAATAATCCAAGGGCAAAGCAACAAATGTTGGAGGAGATAGGGAAAAATTAGGACACTGATCCACTGTTAGTGGAACTGTGAAATGATCCAATCACTTTGGAGAATAATTTGGAATTATGCTCAAAGGAGTTATTAAACTGCCTATATCCTTTGAACCTTTGACCCAGAAAAACCACTAATCATCCAAAGATGATTAGCAGAAAAGGAAAATATTCAAAAATATTCAAGAAAATTATGGGGATGCCAGTAAATTGAGAAATGGCTGAACAAGTTGCCAACAATTATGATGGAATACTGCTGAATTATAAAAAGTGATAAAATCAATGATCTTAGAAAAACATGAACTGACTTGAACAAAAGAATAGAGGAAAGAACAAAACCAAAAGAACATTATGTACAGTAATTTTGTTTTAGGAATAACTTTGAGCAACTAAATAATTTTGATTGTTTATAATAATCAATTAACTATAGCAAATTAAATGAATAAAAAGAGGCACAAAAATACTGAAGAAAATAATATACTACAAATTAACTATGAAGGACCTATGAAAGAAGATGCTCTCTGTATCCAGAGAAAAAATTAATAGAAGTATATATAGAATGATTTTATTTATATATACACACACACACACACATTTTTATATAATGATAGCCATCTGTAGGGTAGGGGATAAGGGGAGGGAAGGAAAAAAGAAAGAATATTATACAATAACTTAAATAAATATTTAAAAGAAGAGAGAGGATTCTCAGAACATGGCAGAGTAGGTCAGAAAATTCCAAGTCCTCCAGATTTCCCTCCCACCCAAAAATAACAAGTTAAAATTGAGGCTCAGGATGAATATAGAGCAGTAAAACAAATAAGAGGTCAAGAATAGTGATCCTTCTGGGAAAATCAGAGATCCAAGAAAGATATCAGGATGGGATCTGCCACAACCACCCACTTTTGAAAAAGTAAAAGCTCCATTGTAAAAGCTCCTCTTTATGTACCTATTTAATGTGAGATTTTTTTTTTCCATTCTCCCTCTCTCTTTCATATTCTTCCACTGGATTCCCCACACACACACACCCTTTCATTCTTTTAGATCATCCCAATATAATATACATGTCTCTATGTAGAATCCTTCTAACTTTCATAAAATAATAAATTTCTTAAAATTATGAATATGTATGTGTATGTGTGTGAATGTGTGTTCCCATGTAGGAATGCAAATAATTTAACTTTATTAATAAGTCCTGTATGATTTTCTTTCATGTTTACCTATTAATGTTTTTTGTCTTGTATTTGTCAAATTTTCTTTTCAGCTCTGTTTTTTCATCAGGAATGCTTGAAAGTCCCCTATATCATTAAATTTCCATGATTTTACTGGAGTTTTGCTGGGTAGCTTCTTCTTGGTTGTGATATTAGCTCCTTTGTCTTCTGAAATGTCATATTTCAAGCCTTTTATTTCTCTAGCATAGAAGTTGCTAAATCTCATGTGATCCTAACAGTGACTCTAAGATATCTGAATTGTTTCTTTCTGGCTGCTTGCAGTATTTTATCCTTGACCTGGGAGCTCAGGAATTTGATTATAATATTCTTCGAAGTTTCCTTTTTAGATCTCTTTCAGGAAGTGATTAGTGAATTCTTTCCAATTTTATTTTATCTTCTGATTCTAAGATAGCAAGTCAGTTTTCCATTACAATTTCTTGAAATATATGTCAGGTCTTTTTTGTTGGTGTTGTTCATGGCTTTTAGGTGGTCCAACAATTTTTAAATTATCCCCTCTAAATCTATTTTCCATGTCAGTTGTTTTACCACTGAGATATTTTACATTTTCTTCTGTTTTTCTTTTATTTTTGTTTTACTGTTTCTTAACATCTCAAAGAATTGTTAATTTCTACTTTCTCAATGTTAATGCTGATGGAATTTTTTCTTTAATAAATTTTTATGCCTCTTTCTTTTCCATTTAGCTAATTCTGCTTTTTAAGGAGTTTTTTTTTTCTTTTTTTGGTAGTAATTATTTTTTTATTAAAGTTTTTTAATTCACAAAACATATGCATGCGTAATTTTTCAACATTGACTCTTGCAAAGGCTTCTGTTCCAAATTATCCCCTCTTTTCCCCAGATGGCAGGTAGTCTAATACATGTTAAATAGGTTAAAATATATGTTAAATCCGATATGTGTACATATATACACACACACACACATAATTATATAGTTATTTTGCTACACAAGAAAAATCATATCAAGGAAAATACTGGGAAAGAAAACAAAATGCAAGCAAACAACAACAGAAAGAGTAAGAATGCTATGTTGTGGTCCACACTCAGCTCCCACAGTCCTCTCTTTGGGTTTAGATGACTCTCTTCACGACTGAACAATTGGAATTGGTTTGAATCATTTCATTGTTGAAGAGAGCCACATTAAGGAGTTATAAATTTTTGTCCCTATTTTGTCATCTGGCTGATCTGTTCCGTAAGATATTATATTCTTCAGTACTTGTACCTTTTTTTTTACTAAACTATTAATTCTCTTCATGATTTTCTTGTTCTTTTTCTTATTTTTTCTCTACCAATCTTATCCTGTTCTTCAGCTTGTCCAGGAATTCTTGGTGGGCTCGTATCCAATTTACTTTTTTTTTCCCTTTGATTCTTTCTTAATGCTCATTTTTACATTGTTGTCTTCTTCTGGATTTGTGTATTGATCTTCCCTGTCCCCAGAGTAGCTTTTTATGGACATAACAGCTTTGCTGTTGGTTTCATTTGTTCATTTATCCAACCTATTTCTTGACTATGAACTTTATGTTAAAATTGGGCTTTGCTCATGTAGGAATGGAAAGGCACTATCCCAAGCTTTGGTCTTTTACTGTGCTACTATCTTCAGAGCTGGTTCTGAAAGTCTTTAAGTTTTCATTTAGTGCTTCCAAAGAGGTATGATCTGGGAAGCTGTGGGACTGCTGATCTTTTAGCCCTCATTCTGATCATTTCCCAGGTAGAATCCCCACTCTCCTGCAACCAAACCCACTAGCACCTCTCTCTGAACTGGAACTACAAACAGGGTCCCTTCTTCCCTGCCATGCAACCATTCCTTTACCCTGGAGCTGTGTACAGGCAATGGAGTTGTTAAACAACACGTGATCCTGTGCCCAGTGCCAGCTCAAGGACCTCTGAATTGCCTTTCTAACCAAGAGTCCAATTCCTTGGATGAAAATTCCCAAAGATGAACCTGCTGCTGCCACAATTATCACAAAGGCCCACCACTGGCATTGCCACTTTAGGAGTTCCTGGCCAGCTCTTACCCTAGTGTTATAAACTGCTCCTTCCAACAATCTAAATTTTCTTGGACTGAAAAAACGTCTCACAGTGACCTTTTATTGGCTTTTTTCTCCCCCAGAATTCAAAATCATTTTAAAGTCGTTTGGAAGAGAATGTTGGAAGAGTTTAGTTGGGTTGCTGTCTCTGCTTTGCCATTTTGGAAATTCTGTTCATTCCTATTAGTTTTATTCAAGAGTTTTCTTTATTCAAGAATTTTCTCAAAATGGTAGAAAATCCATGGTTACTTCTTTGTTATAGTGGTCTCCAAACCTTCCCTAAGATGATCCAATACAAACAAAATAATGAATTTCTTTCCTTATTTTCTCTGGTTAAAAGACTTCAGAGAATAAGCAGTTAATTCTTTGATTTTTAAAGTATTTCCTTAATTTGAATGTGCCTCTTTCCTGACGATGTAAATTAATGGCATTCTTAATGAAATGTGTTTACTATTTCTCCAAATCTCCATCCACACCCATTTCCAAAAGCAAGTACTTCTTGCTTATCTTGTTTGCTTTCTTTGGAAAACCATATCATCAGATACTTTTTGTCTAATAGTGTTACTGACATCTACTGGATAGAATCAGCCCTGCCTAGAGAATACAACGAAGAGAAGAGCTTTCCCCATTTCTCCATGCTCTTTTTAATTCCCTCCAACCAATAGGAATTTGGCTTCAAGAAGTAAAAAGTTCATTTTAAATGAGTTTCTATTTCTTATATGAGAGGCCTGTGCTGAGATTTTTTTAATTACAATACAATTTACAATAGAAATTACAATAATTACAATAGAAATATTAAGAGATGACTGAGAAACCCCATGGAGAACTGGGCATTATCTCCATGCTAGTCTGACCTTTCCATAATTTTCCACCAGGTAGGGAATGGGGAAGGCTGTTTAGGATGTTAGTGGTAGATGGAAATAAAAAGGAGGAAAAGAATCTAACATATATTTAAGAAGGAATGTAGTTAGCAATAGTCATTTCCCTAGATTATAATCACAGAACCTGAGTTAGAAAACATCACAAATACCATCTAGCACAATCATACCTGAACCAGAATTGCCTCTACAACATCCAGAGAAGTGTTCAGTAATTTAGCCTCTGCTTAAAGATCTCTAGTAAGGGAGAAAAACACTTACAAGTAAGACCATTCTATTTGGAATAGTCCTAATTGTCAAGAAGTTTTTGTTTTACATCCAATCTAAATTTTTTGTTAACAATTCCCACTTCTCCTAGTTCTGCTCTCAGGCTAAGCAAAATAAGTTGAATCCCACTCTCACATGATAGCCCTTAATACTTGAAGACAACTATTGTATACCTCCCTATGTCTTCTCAATAAATATCTCTGATTCCTTCAGCTGACCATTAAAGAAGCTTATTTTAGGGACCTTTATTATTTTGTTTATACATTTCTTAAAAGTGGCACCTACAACTAAACATGATACTCCATATGTGGTTCTGACATACTTTTAGATGATTTCATCTTATTTAATATGTATCTTTCTTTAAAAATTTACACATCGCTTTTCTTTAAATCTACACATTTTAAATTTCCTAGAGAAGACTGCTATGTAAAGGAATATTAATATTACAGAATGAGAGATTTAGAATTGAATAAGACTTGTCAAGCCAAATGTTAACCCCTTTATTTTATTGTTGAGGAACCAAAGGCCAAGAAAAGTTTAAAAGTACTCTGACTCCAAATCCAATAGTCTTTCCAAAATACAATTGCTGATTCACTATTGTCAATTCTTCTACAAAGTGAAGATTAACAAGTTTTCTATTATATGAATGTGACTTACATTTACTAAATTTGTTTAAAGTATTTGTACATCTAGCTAAAAATCTGGTGACTAACACCAAAAGCTGTTGAATTTAAAAAATATATGAAATCTGTCCTTGTGATCCAAGACATAGTTGGATTCTAAGAGCCCTAGGCTCAAATCCTGTCTCTGCCACTAAATTATGTGATCTAAATATCTCTGGGGCTCAGTATCCTCATTTGTAAAATAAAGGAGCCAGGGGAAAAGAATGCACTATTATTGTCCCTTCTCACTCAAATCTATAATCTATGATTCTATAGCATAGTTCTTCATTTCCCACTAGCTGCACTACTTTTGAATGTAACTCTCCATCATGATACCTTCCCTCCTTTACACACTTAGCTAAAGCAGACTTTGGAAGTAAGGATTAGGATCAAATTTGAGGAATTAAGGGAGAAGTTTTCAGGTAGTAATAATAATATACTAAAAGGGATATTGGCCTTGTAGTTGGATGACTTTGATTCAAATGTTAATAGCCTCAGATTAAATTAGGGCACAGAATTTAAGAGTTAGAAGAGACCTCACTGTCCATCCAACCCAGCCTTCACAGCCATCACCTAAAAAAGCAACTACCACAAAAAGTTACCAGTCATGTCTACTAACTGTCAAACACCTGCCACTCACAGGACACCAGCTGAGAAACAGGGTACCTTGAGGAAACAATGTGCTAATCAGGTCAAACCATCACCTTGAATACCATCTTCCCTCAGACCTTGGTAAAGAAAGCTCAAGACACTGAAATTAAGTTTTAAGAATAACTTTAGAATCTTTATAGCCCAGTACTCTCACCCATCATCTTGAGAAAGTCTCTAGGAAAATGCAGTTAGGCTCCAGTCACATCTACTAAAAAAACTCAAAGAAAACTCACTGCTTCCAAAGTACTTGACAAATAGTTCAACATCAGGAACTGATATGACTTTATCAGTGGAAATGATATTTTAAAATAGGCATTATCATCTGCTTTGCCTCTATACCCTAAGATCCATGGAACTTTTATCTGACTTGCAGCTGAAGCCTTCCATTTGTACTGTTTCCGATAATAAAACGTGAGCTATTTGAAATCAGGGACTTTCTTACTTTTCTATTTGTATTCTCTGCATTTAGCTCAGTACCTTGAAAGTTTAAGTAAGAGTTTAATAAATGTTTTATTCATTCATCTAGTCCAAGTCAAAAGAATCCCTTCAAGTAGCTATTTAAATTCTAATTGAAGATGTCCAATGAGGGAAAATCTGTTACAACCCTCCATTTTTTGATAGCTCAACTTGTTTGGAAATTTTCCCTTATATCAAGACTGTCTATCTTTCTATAATACCCACTTATCATCACTAGTCCTGCCCTTTGGCAAGCAAAATGAGTCCATTCCATTTCCTATATGCCAACCTTCCAAATATTTGAAGAAAGCTATATCCCTGCTATATCTCATCCAGACTAAACTTTCTGTGTTTTTGATTACTCATTATATCATGACCTGGAGACCCTTCACTATACTGGATACCCTCCTTTGGTAGACTCTACTTGATCAATATCCTCACTAAAACGTGATGTGTAAGACACAAATAATAAAAAATAACAATGACTATGATTGATGACCTATAGTCTTGAGCCTTAGTTTCCTTGTCTTTAAATAAGAATTGATACCTGACCTGCCTTGAACATAGAATTAGTCTGAGAATGAAATTATGTAAAAAACTGTAATCATAAAGACATATAAATATAAGCTATTATCATAAGCATTATAACAATAAGACCTCTTGCCAGTAAAATAAAACCCAAAGACATTTACTTCTCCACCTGGTATCTTACCATCAGATCCATGGAATTTCCTTTTCAATTAATAGATGTTAAAAGACATTTTATATTTTCCCTTTCCTCTTGCCTTTTTTTCACCTAGATCCTAGAAAGTTATGTGGTATGGTATTAAATTTTGGAGGTACTAAACAAAGAACTAAAGATTCATAAAATTTCAGCGGAAAAATCAGGTTCAAATTGACTTTTTCATCACAAGGAATAGGGAAGAGTGAAAGGTTTTAGGATAAAAAGCTAAATAAAACACCTGGAATAGAAAAGAGTAAAAGGAAGTCTGGAGAGGATCAGAGAGACACAGAGGTACTCCAGCCCTACTCAAGGATGAAGGTTAATTATTTTTTTCACCCTATCTGCTTCCAGCCCTTGCTGAGGATCTTTAACCTCTGATCCAGGCAAAACAAGTAAAGGCTCCAAAGATAATTCATGTCAAATACAGTCATCACTAACTTTGTGGTGCAGCATCATCACTGCCCAAAGCAGGGAGAGAGAGGAAGAGAGAAAGGGAGAGAGAGAAAGAGGGAGAGGAAGAGGGAAAGGAAGAGGGAGGGAGAGAGGGAGAGAGAGAAGGGGAGAGGGGGAGAGGGAGGGAGAGCTGGCCGTAGAGTAGTTGTTAGCAGCTGCTGCTGCAGCTCTGTTTTCAGTAGATCAAATGCCCAATCTCTATGATTGTAGTTATGTAATGTCCTCCTCAAACACATCCTAGACATCCAGGACTGATATACAAAAAGGAATAGTTGGTCCCAGAAAGGATTAGACTAAAGTAGATGAAGAAAAAAGAAAATAATAATTTCCTCAATTTACAAGAAGAAAGGAAAAAGATGCTTTTTGAGTCATGGGTCAACATGGATAATCACCTCCAAATAAGGACTACCAGTTACCGTGTACTATCATTCATCTTCTAAAGGAAAACAATTTCTTTTTAAAACAAGGCTCCAAGAGCGTGCCAAGTTCTATTATTAGCATATTAAAGAAATGATCCCTGCACTAAGGGACTAATATATTTGTGGCAAAGACTCTCTTTTCTCCTCATTAACAAGCTGCTTGTCTTTAGTAGCATTTGTTCCATATATAGACATTTTCACTACTAAGATGTAACCATAAAATATGGGTAACATAAGTCCTTTACTTGGGTGGTCTTTTGCACCAAGATAGATGCATTTGCATGGGGTTTTGGCCCAGAAAGATCAATCTTCAGAGAGAAGGCATGGGCTCAAAACATCTATTCAGAATTTTACTGCACAATGTTTTATGTTCATTAAGGAAGAATATCCATGTTGCAAAACAATCTTAAATTAAGTTGATTTTGAGAGAAATTTTCCACACTGATTTGTATCAGTCTCTTTTATAGCATCTGGTAGCTTGCTTCATATTTATTTCCCATGCACTTCCAAGTCACTGAAAAAAGATTGCATAGAAAGGACTGTCCACTGGGCATTCCTGAAGGACCAAGTTATATTTAAAGTCTATTTCTGAATGTACTTAAACAAAACTTCATCTATTCTATTAATTATTTTTCTTTGGCACCATGTTATTATTGTTTTCTTCTACATCATACTGAAGAAGCATGAAGCATTGTGAAAAAAAATACTAGAAGATCTGACTGGCAATTCTTAATGCTATGATCTTAGCTAAATGGCTTTCCCTCTAGGAACATTTGGTTCTTTCCTCCTTAATATAGGGATAGTGCTATTTATACTATCTACTTCACAAAGGTGTTTGCAAAAAACACTTTAAAAAATTTAAAGTGTTATTTTAAAAAAAGACATGTGAGTTACTATTTTAAAATATTAAGTCCTTGGAAATCACATTTACTTTTTTCTAGATTCACAGCATACATCTTATGGTGAAAAGGAAATCAAAAAACTAAACAACTTGTGATTGCTGGATATGATATTTTAAAAACCCCCATGTCTACAAAAAAAAGTTTGAAATCATAGATGTGAGTGAAAAGAGATGAGCATAAAGAAGGGAACATCGAAGTTGGTAGTGGGAGGATGGTGGGAGTAAAGAAGGAGAATTTTGCTTAGTTACTTCCAGAGAGAGTTGGTGCACCCATCATGTAACTTTCCAGGACTGTTTCCAAAAACTGGGCACTATTCCAGTGACCGGCTGTAATTAAGAAAAAAGAAAGACCGAATTTGGCAATATCCACTGAAAAAAGACATCATTTAGCCTCATCTTAAGAAGCCATAAATGTATTCCTTACCTCAGCTGATATTAGAGTCAGTAAACATCACTTTCAGGAGGTGATTGTCAGCCTTGATCATTGTGAAAATTGGCTTCAATGTTTCTGTTTCACTCTTGTTGGGTGTCTCCTTTTATAGTCATTTAAAATGTGATATCTTGTGGCAGATTATGGCCAGATGCTTCTTTCTTCTAGCACTTTAAATACCTCTCCTTTACCATATCACCGAAACAATGATGTTAATGTTCTTGAACATTTTATTATGGCTAAGACTGCCAATGGAGTAGGATGTCTGCCTTTTAAAGTACGATCAAGATCTTGACTCAAAAGACCTTGAAGTTTAAATTCTGCAAGCAGAGAAGACTCTGGAAATACAAAGAAGTATAGAAGTATCTGTAATAGCAATACAGCTATGGAGTCTAATCTTCCTTGGTGAATTATCCTATGTGACCCTACTTGTGTTCACTATTTATTAAGAACCTAATAAATACCAGGTTCAGTGCTATGGACACAAACTAAAAGAATGAAAAAAATACCTACTCATAAGAAGTTTATTCTATTAGGGGAAAATGCATAAATGAATATGTAAAGAATAAATGTAAAAACAATAGATAAATAAAATAAATTAAAAAGTAATTAAATATATTGTAGTTTGTTAGAGAGGACACTACACTTGGAAGGATCAGAAAAGATTTTATATAGAAAGTGATGCCTGAGATATATCTTGAAGCAAAAAAGGCATTCTATGAATAGAGCTGAGGATAGAGTATATTCCAGATAATGAGAAAGAACATGAATCATTGTGTGTGAGGAAGAGAAAGAACATCAGTTTACTGGGTAATAAACTACTAAAAAGAGGAATAATGTATTATGAATCTGGAAAGATAGCTTGGAATCAGGTTGTGAAGAACTTAAAAGCTTAACAAAGAAGCTTATATCTAATGATGCTAAGGAGATATTAGAGTTGTTTGAATAAAGTTTAACTATGATCACACAAAGTCGGAAGGCATGAACAAAATAATGCAAGATAAAATGGGAAGCAGCTGATTGAGAAAAAATTCCTTGCAACAAATACCTTTTATAAGGGTTGGATATTCAAGATATATAGGGAATAAAAAATAAAAAAGAGCTAGTCCCAAATGGATAAGTTGGTCAAAGAATATGAACCAAAAACTCATAATAACTGCAAATTATGAAGTCACATGAAAGATTGCTCCAAATCATTAATAATAAGAGTAAAACAAATAAAAACAACTCTGAACTCTTTACACTCAAAAATTATCAGATAATGACTCAGTCCAAAGGCATTTATTAAGCACGTACTATTATGCCAGGAATTGTGATAAGTGACAGGAATTTAAAAAAAAAATTTTTTTGGAAGGAAAAAAAAACATGGTCCCTAACTTCAAGGAGTTATCATTCTAATAGAGTAGAAAACATGCACTCACTACTACATACAAGAAATATAAAGTATAAATAGAAAATATTATCAAAATGAAAATACTATTTGAGGGGCACTAGATGGAAGGGAGAGAAGGATAAGGCTAGATATATAGAGCTAAAAATGAGTAGTGTGTGTGTCTGTGTGTGTCTGTGTCTGTGTGTCTGTGTGTCTGTGTGTTTGTATGTAATATTAAAAAGCTGATGAGTTCATCAAACAAGATAGTACAGAGAGAAAAGAAGAGTACCCAGAACATACTTATGAAGAAAAAAATATATTTACTAAATAGGATCCAAGTTTGTTGTTTTTATTGTTGTCTAGTCCAACTCTTCTTGACCTCATTTGAAATTTTCTTGCTAGAGACACTGGAATGGTTTGCCATTTTCTTCTCCTGTTCACTTAAGACCCAGGAAAGACAAGTGAGAAAGAGCAAATATGCAGAAGAATCAGGCGAATGAAATAAAACCTAGAAAGTGGAGAGGTACAAAGGTCTAAGGAGACAAAGTAGTGGGAGTGGAGGTACCTAGTAAAGATGACTTTCTTAAGAAGTTGAGCAAAGTGAGGTTTATCAGATGAAATGAAGGACAGTAATTTTTGGATGAAAAGTATTATGTAGGTATTGAGAAAGGAGTCAATAAATAAGGAGAGATCAAAGATAAGAAATAAAGGTTAATAGAATGGGCATTCTATATGAAAAAATGGGAGGAGATGGGATCAAAATGACAAATTCAAGGGATTGTTTTGGTAAGGCAAAAGGTCACTCCTTGTGAGAAAAGGATGAAATAGGAGTTAGAAAGGGGTAATCTCTTGAGTAATGTAAGTGAAGTAGGGAAGAAGAGGGAACTTCAATTAAATTGTCTGGATTTTTTTTGATCAAGTATGAACTCAAGAGGAGTGCTATGAGGAGACTTAAAGAGAGATAAGAATGTTTTAAAAAACTGTTGTTCTTGAATGAGATAATAAACTGACTAAAGAGGTAAAAAGTACTGCCTTGTTGGCCTGGTTGTTATTATGTAACATAAATTTATAATGGATCATATCTGGATGATTTTGTGATTTTTTTTCCAATTCTATTCAGCAGCTCATGAAAATAGTAAAGAAGAAAGACAGTTACAATAATCTAAAATTAGTATTTGATAAGGCATGATTAGCAATAAGACATAAGATAAGAAATTAGAATGCAAAGGACAGTGTAGAGCAGGACTTCTTAAACTTTTTCCACTCGCAACTCCTTTTCACCTGAGAAATTTTTATGTGAACCAAGGTATGTGTGTGTGTGTGTGTGTATAAAACATTTGCTGATAATAAATTACAATTTCATGACCTTCACATTCAGTTACACAATCCTGTATAGAGTCACAATTCACAAGTTTAAAAAGCTCTGATGTAGGGGATATTAACTATTATTATCATAAACGAAGCTTTATAAGAGGCAGAGATAATGAGGAAATATATTCCAGGCCTGAAAACCAACCTATGCAAAGACACAAAAGTAGAAGATGGAATACTAGCAATTTGGAGAGTCTGGAGATAACATAATATAAATGAATGAGATGAGAGTTCATAAAGGTCTAATCTTGTGAGGAAAATGGAAACAATACAGAAGATATTGTAGAGTAAAAATAACAAGACTTGACAACTAACTGATTGGGGAAAAGTGGGAAAAGAGAATAGAAGAGTTAAGGATAATCTCAAGGTTAAAAAATGGTAGTGACTAGGAAACTAGCAGTGGTTTCAATAGGAATAGCTAAAAGGATAAGGGATTAGATGGGGAAGATAATGAACATGTTGCATGTGAAATACTATTGAGAAATCTAGGCAATAACTCCAGCAGGCAATTAGTAATGCAAAACTAGCATTTAGAAGAGAAATGAAAGCCAGAAAAACAATGAGATAAATCCTTAATTATAGGATTTCTACCACTAATCCATGGGATAGGGAGATATTAGTCCTATAAAGTCCTTTTAAAATACAAATTTTATCAAATGGGATAATACATGTAAAGTACTTAAAGTATTATATAACACTAGTTATCATTAATATCATCACAATTACTATAATGAAGAACCTGATAATGGAATATTACTGTTACTTCATTGTAATTATTCTTTACCTAAAGGGGGGGGAGGTAGATATGTCTTTTTAAATCTGATTCTAACATTGATCTTAGAAAAGATATTTTTAAGCTAAAAAACTAAAATAATGGAGAATCATTAGAAATTAAAATGAACACAAAAAATCTAACTCTTATAAGTCACTTTCTTTTTTGCTTGTTATTTAAAGACATGCAAAGTCTAGAGAAGCTACTAAGAGAAGCTGTGATCTATGGCCAGCCCCGAAGTCGAAGAGCATGGAAAAAAATCCTCATTCTAGTAGAAGGCATCTATAGGTATGTGAATGATGAGGGTATTTTAATCTGTGGTCTAAATATATTTGGGACAGCTAGATGGCATCATGTATAGAGTGCCAGTTCTAAAGTCAGGAAGACTCATCTTCTTGGGTTCAAATCTGGCACCAGTCACTTACTAGCTGGATGACCTTAGGTAAGTCACTTAACCCTTTTTGCCTCAGTGTTCTCATTTGTAAAATAGAGAAGGAAATGGCAAATCATGCTAGTATTTTTGCCAAGAAAAAAACTCCAAATCAGATCACAATGAGTCATATATGACTGAAACATCTGAGAAATAAAAAAAAATAAATTTGATAGTCAGAAAAAGATCTACATACTCCATAGGTATGAGAAGTTAGTCACTTACAAAGAATCTGGTCTGAAAGTACTCTAGTAAACCATCAAGCTCTCATCTACTTATCTATATGGTAACCTGCTTTGTCAGATAACTGGAAGTACAGAATCACACAGAACCTTAAAGTTGAAAGGGATATTGTATAAAAAAAGACAGAGACTACTTGGCAAGGTCTAGCCAGTACCCTTCAACATAGTAACTATTTTAAAACTTAACTGAATTTGTTGACCTCATAGATCATATAATACAATGAATAAGAATCTTTCATACACTTCTCAAAATATATCACCTAGCCTTTAAGACCTCTAACAAGGTACAGCCAAGTATCACCAAACAGCTTATTCTATTTCTGAATAGCTCTAATTGTTAGAAAACTTTTTCCTTGCCTCATGTCTGCTTCTCTGGATGTGGTTCTTTATTGTGGGAATTTTTCAACCTATTTTATGGAGACATGCATATGGAAATGAGAACTTGAATTGATTCTTTTTATAAACTTTGCTTACCATATATTGAAAATCCCTGATTACAGAGGTATTTTATCCTATGATATTGTTTGGCATGAATTCTCATGACATTTCATATCTAATAATAGAGTATATTGAGGGCTAGAGTATCCTTATGAATTATCTGTTGAAAGCCATTTTTACTAAAAGAAACACAACTTGTGAAGTATTCCTATTATATTTAGACTATGGGGCTACAGAGGGGCTACTAATCTCTTCATAGTTTGGCTTAGAAATATTTTACCTCAAATTCAATTTTGTCCACACAAGATTTTTATATTTATGTTACTAAGGGAGCAGGAAGATTCCTCAAAGTAGTACCTTTGCTATCTTACTTGCTATTTATGCAGAGGAACTATTAACTCAGCAGAATGTTTCCAAAATGAATTTTTAATTAATCCTAATCTCAAGTAATTAGGAAGGAAGTTTCTAGGGGATAATTATTTTAAAAGTGAAAAAAATGAATGAAATGGTAATTCCTGCATCTGAAAATTAATAGCATTGCTGCAAGTAAGGCAGGAAAAGCAGGAGCAGCATTTTTTTGTGTGTGTCTTTAATGTTTCCCCTCAAATAACATAATTTTAGCCAAAAGAATAACAAGCAGAAAAGGAAAGAAATGTGCTTCCTGTCAACAAATACTTTTTCATACACTGAAATTTCAAATTTTTCTTGTCTTTTAAAAACAAGTAACTGCAGCATTTCTTATCCTGGCTGCTGATCGGAGCAAAATAGACAATCTTCCCACATCTACCTTCTCATACCTGATCCAGTGGGTCTGGTTGTTTCACATACTAGTAGAGTTGTAAACTTGGCCTTTATAGTCTATCAGTCACTGATTTTCTTTAAGACCTATTAGAATAAAAAAAAAAGACCTATTAGAATACAAGGTGACATCCAGGATGCATAAAAACTGTGAAAGAACATTAGAATAATTACCTTATTCATTGGTCCTGAACTTGCTACTCAAAAAAAAATGTCAAATTGACTTTATATTGTCACAGATTCAAGCCTCTTTCTTCCTCCTGTGTAATTTGTGCCAGCTGCAATGCACCATAAAACTGGAGTGAGAGAACAAACCAACTCTTATCTAAACACCTGTCATTCAGGATTGGAACAGCTTAAAAGCTGATCAGCTGAGCCAGAGCAGGCTGGACATCTCCTTTTAAGCAGAATAAACAGAACCAAACTGCAAATAAACACAACTTGGCACAACTAAAGGAAAGTTAAGTTTTAAACACTTTGATCATAGCCGAAATTAAGAGGACCACCAGCATTTTACTGTCAAATATTCTTGTCAGTTACTCAACCTACAACAACCACTACAAAGACTGGGCTTTATTCATTTCCTAAATACCATCTCTGTTCTGCCACAGTATCTGCAATACAGACTTAAAAGTTATGGATTTCTTACAGAAATCAAGAAATTGCACCAGAATTCAAGTTTAAACATCTCTAATATTTGTAACTTAATCTATGGCTTATGTATTCATTTTTCTTATGTCCTCTTTTCAAAGAATTCTGGAATAGAGCTTTCAGGGACTCTTTAGAAGAGAATGATTTTTCTTTTTTTTTTCAAATGAGTATGTGAAACTTACCATGAAAAGAATCTCTAACCCAAAAATGCTTTTTATGAATAGGCCATAATCTCCCTGGATTTTGGTTTCTTCATCTTTAAAACAAAAAGGTCAAACTAGATTATACTTCCAACTCAATCATTCTGTAAATTCTATGATTCTGTGTGACTGTTTTCTAACCTTTGCCATAACTCAACAGTGATTAAAATAATCTCTAGTTGATTTTTCTTAAGAATAATATGAGAATTTCTATTTTTAAATATTTTGTTGGTATATAATTTGTGGATAGTCATACAGACATTGGGCTACTTTCAGTTCTGATATCATGATTTTTTCCTCTTTTCTGCTATTTCTATTATCACTGATCCAAGATCCCTAACAAAAGTAGCAAACACAAGAAAAAGAGTCAAGGGATGGTTAAGGAATATTTAGAACCCAAGTGTCAAGTCACAGATGGTTTCTGGATCTCACTTACATTTATAAAACACCTTTTTAGTGTCACTAAATAGTTATTATATTTAAAAGGTAGCTCAGTATGCTATGAATGGGGGAAAATGGCATTAACTTGAAAAAGGAAAGTGAATGCAAGACCTTTATTGGACAAATGCACATTGCACGAAGTGATGCAGCTGTGATGTATGGCAAACATTCAAAAGAGAAGAATGGCAGAAAATTAGAAGGTAACAACTTTCAAAATATAAGCAGAGAAAAGTCATCTACTTGAATTTAGAACAGCTATCAAAAGAATGAACAGAGAATCTATAGTAACTTCTACCCATAGTTCTTCATGTACTTGAAAAGAACACAAATAAGTCTCCTCTTCTCCCATCTCTGTGCTAAATTCTGATGGAAACAAATGTGAAAAAAATTACTAATGTATACATATGCAAGGAAAAATAGGGAGTTGTATGATGCAGACAGAGAAGTTTGTGGGTACTTAAAAAGGAAAGCAGTAGTTCCTATAATTCCATAAAGTTTCACCCAGAAGTAGCAACAAAAAAGCAGGGATAATGCTAAACATATTTCATTTCTTTTTTATGAATGGTTATTGGACTTGTAAATCAAGAAAATCTAGATACATAGATATATAGATTTCTGCAAGGGATATGATAGAGTTATGGTATCCTTTTCAAAAAGATAAAAAATATATAGGTTGGATATATTTCAGTGAAATCCTAGCTGCATAATGATCATACATAGTCTTAATTAACATATTTATGTCATTATATGAGAGAATTTCTACTGGTATGTCACAAGATTCAGTGTTTGATCCTACTCTGTATAACACTTTTTAATCCATAGATTATTATTCTATAGCCTAGGGTTAGGAAGTAGAAAGTCATTAGTATCAGGTACTCCTACAAGAAGAAATTCCTTCTAATAATACAGATTAGAGTCTTTTGTAAATTTATTATCTTGGAGAATCACCAGAAGTTTTTACAGATTAAGTGGTTTACTCAGGGTCATGTAGCCAGTATGTGTAAGAGTTGGGATTATGTCTTTCAAGACCAGCTCTTTATATAATGGGAGACTGGCTAACATAAACACATGATGACAGGCATATTCATTGAATCTGTCAATGCCAAAGGGCCAAAGAGTAGAAGACAAAATCAAGATTCAAAAAAGGCTATACAGAGCTGAGCAACAAATCTTGAATCAAAGATATAGAGCTGGAAGAGACACCAAAAGTCATCTCATCCAAACCTCTCATTAAAATAGGAGAATAAGATCCAGAGAGATGAGATGTTTAAAGATAAACAATAAGTGCTAAAGGTAGAATTTGAACCTATGTCTTATGACTACATCAGTACTTTCTTTTCCATTGCATTACACTGAAATTTAAAAGGTATAAATATAAAATTCTACATTTAAGCTAAAGAGTATTAACTTTCAAGTTTAGATGAGAGGCCTTGGTTTAACTGTGTTTCATATGGAAAAAACTTGATGGTTTTAATCAGCTGAATTTTCAATGTGAATTCTCAATATGAATTAAATTATGCTTTAAAAAGTTAATTTAGTCACAAGCTTCACTAATAAACTTAGTGTTTAAAATAAGGGAGATGAAAATCTCATCAAAGCCTGGTTAGATCATATCATTTTTGCTTTTGTCTCCATTCACAGATACATCCTAATCTCATATACACCATATTGTTTTATATAAGCCATATTATGTTTGACTTGATTTAGCTTATGTAAAGCAATAAAAATACAAAAACAAAAATACTACAAATTATTCCTGCCTTAAATTACCATATACTTCATTGACATACAACAAACTTCTTTCCTCATGATCTCTAAATTTAATCCTGTTAATATATCTACTTCTGTTAAAAGACTCCTCTATTTTCCCATTGACCTACTTGTAAAACCACAGAGCCATCTTTGATTTTCTTTTTCCTTACCACTCATACACAATTATGGTTGCTATTC
The DNA here is from genome assembly GCF_016432865.1 of Antechinus flavipes. Taxonomy (NCBI): domain Eukaryota; kingdom Metazoa; phylum Chordata; class Mammalia; order Dasyuromorphia; family Dasyuridae; genus Antechinus; species Antechinus flavipes. Next base: position 166,162,015 of record NC_067399.1, on the reverse strand, counting down.
TCTGTCAATACTTCAACACTTTTTGCATCTGTTCCTTCCTCTCTATTCTTTTATTGCCATCATCCTAGTTCAGTGCTTCATCACTTATTATATGCAATAATCTATTGATGTCTTTCCCTCCAACTTTTTATCCAGCTCCAGTTATTATTAATATTGTAAGAAAAATAATCTTCCTAATGTACAAGTCTGATCATATCCCCTCCTACCCAAAAATATTCAACCTGTTTCCTAGATAAAAAAATAAAATAAAATAAATTTGTTAGCCTGGCATTTAAGGCTTTTTATTATCTGGCTGTTTTTTTTAATTCATCTTCCCATCTCCATGTAATTTCAAACATCATGAACGATGCCTACAATAAGTTCTCTTCTAAACTTTATTTTATGAAATCCTCTTCCTTTAAGGTCCACCTTGGCCACATCTTCCCTGACCTCATCAGTATTTTATCTGAACCTCTTTTATCCTTATCACTTTATATTTTGTATCATTCTTATTTGAGGAAGTATCATGGCATGTCTCATTAGATTAAAAGCCTCTTAAGAGCAGATATTCTATCATTGCCTTTCATGATATTTAACAGAGTCCCTGGCATATACTGGGTGTTTTGTGGATGGATGGATAGATAGATAGATAGATAGGTAGACAGACAGCAAATAGATATAACTATATACACATATGTAAAGATATACATATATATTTAATTCACTAAGTTGTTGAATGCCAAAATGAACAATGTTATTTCATACTAAAAATAATTCAATTAAATGCCTACTAAGCACCTACTCTGTTCAAAGCAATGAAAAAGTTATAAAGTCTACATAAAACACAATTTGTACTCTCTTGGAGATTGCAATTTACTGGAGAATATCACAGACAACTGATAACCAAACTGTACAATACATGCTAAGTGTATAAGCCATAACAGGAAGAGCTAAAATATGTAAAGTCAGGACCAGACATCAGTCACCTATAAAGCATCAAGTAGACACCCCTAAAGACCAAGAATAAAGACCAAGGACTTTTGCTTATCCTGACTCCAGCTGATTCTAAAGTATCAGGGTGCTAATTCGGTCTACACACACACACACACACACACACACACACACACACACACACACAAATGTGCTTGTGAGATTGTTTTTTCGTATTTTTTAATCTAATTCTTTACCTTTTATCTATTAAGCTAGGGGTATATGTCTAACTAATTTTACTGTTTTACTATCTAAACTAACCACTCACTTAGATGTTTTAAAAGGGTGATAAAAACATTAAATTTAATCTTATTTATAGTTAAATTCAGTAGAGGAAAAGAAAATATTAAAATTGGCAATTTGACTTAACTGACTTATTTTATATTTTTTAAAATTGAAATAATCATTTAACCCAATCAAAACTATGCATAAATATTTTGTAATCAAGGAATTCTGAAGTTATTAAAAGCTTAAAATCTCAAATAGTTAATTATAAAGATTTGATATTGCTTTTTAAATAAAATTTATATCCTGCCTAATTCCAAAAGGAGAAGGAGCTTATAAATTAAAATACAAATAAGCATATGATAGAGGATAAAAAATAAGTTTCCACCTACAGGAAACTATTAGACATATGATATAAATCAATTACTACAATGAAACAGTGAATCTGGCTCTATTAGTATGTTATTTTGCTAAGTTTAATTTGCCATAGCCTCAGAGTTCCTTTATGGCTTTGTCACTCTAATGTTCATTTTTCACCAACTCAAAAGAGGGGATTGATAGAGTCTAATTAGTCAAATAAGCATTTATGGACCTATCATCACATGGATCATGAATCAATTGGATCATCCTATGATTGAATCAATTCCATCATTAAAAAGAATGTTATTTTTAACCTAACAATTAATATTAACAAGCTAGAAAGTGAGATAAAGTCTTTCCTCACCCTGACACCAAACTCAACATGTCCATTCAACAGATAATTGATTTTAATTCTTCAGGCAAAGATGCAGTCTTCATTTTCAAACACTTAAAATCTTTCTTAATTGAAAAAATTTTAACTAAGATTTTTTAAATGTATCTCAAAGGAAACAAATGGTAAGTATCCATCTTCAACATATGAAATTAGCTAAGTGTCCTATCTGTATTCAAACAAGAAAAGAAATAAAAGTTTTTCAGAGGATAAATTATGATATTAGCATTTCTCTTTATAATCTAGCATGGAAGGTTCCATTGTGCGTCTGCCTGAAATCGTTGCCTTAAAGAAGAAATACAAAGCTTACCTCTACTTGGATGAAGCTCATAGTATTGGAAGTTTAGGCCCAAGGGGCCAGGGGGTTGTGGATTACTTTGGAATGGATCCTAGTGATGTTGATGTGTTCATGGGAACATTCACCAAAAGCTTTGGAGCAGCTGGAGGATACATAGCTGGAAAAAAGGTAAAAAATGTCCCTGAGTAGAGCATATGCATCCTAAAAATAAACCCTTGACAAAAGCCTAATTCCATCAAAGTGAATTTAATAGGACAAGATTTCCCAACCATAATAGAAATCAACCTGCCACATATAATGTGGAACATCTCACTGATTACATTCATATTCAAATATGTTGTTGTTGTTGATCAGTCTTTCAGTCATGTCTAACTCTTCATGACTTCATGATCTATAGCACACCAGGTCCTTTTATAATCCATTATATTCTGAAGATGTTCAAGCTCATATTTATTGCTCCCATGACATTATCTTTTCATTTCATTTTCTCCCATTCTCCTCTCCTTTTGCTTTCAATGTTTCCCAGCATCAGAGGTATCTTCCAATGAACCCTGTCTTTTCAATATATCACCAAAATATTCAAGTTTCATCCACAGTATTTGTCCTTCCAATGAATATTCTGACAGTTTTTTTAACTGTTGGCTGATTTGATCACCTTGATGTTCAAGTGACAGGGGCTGTTTGATATTATATGGGCAGAACTTTGCAATATACATGGTACATAAGTACCTAATAACAATTAATTAGTTGATTGATTGTCCAGTAGTTTGCAGACTCTCTTCACTTCTTTTTTTTTAATTTCTCATTCTCTAATTTTGTAATATCACTAAAAGTGACTCGGCAATCATTAGTTCTCTAAGTACTCAAGTATATAATTCAAGGCTACCCTAATCTTGAATTCTTCTATGACAACTAGTTGTTTTTTTATTATTTACTAACTTATCTTGGCTATCATCTCCCTTTGGACATTTCCCCTGTCACTTCTGTAGCAAAGGTCATTATATTTGGCAGAGAAAACAAAAATCTCCCTCCAAAAAAGAAGAGCTTTATGCCTTCTGTTCTCATGAGTTATTGCAATATCTATACAAAAGAAAAGAATCCTATCCCTTCTTTAGTACTCATATTTCCCTTGATACCCACTTTGTTGTACTAAGTCAGATTGGATTTGTTCCATGCTTTAACATTCCTGATACATTTTTTTTAACAGAAGCATGTCATGCTCTTATTTTGTTAGTAGCCCTTATTATCAGCAAATATATATGTAGTTATAAAATGTTTGTTTTCAGCACTCTGCAATCCAGAACTGGCATTATTCTGAGCTCACTGGAGCTGCTGCCCTAGAAATCTCCTCCAGTATTTCTTCTCCCTAGTGACTACCATTTCCTCTCCTTCATATAGTTTCCACATTGTACAGAATGTGTGGACTAATTTTTCAGGGTATAGAAAGAGGAGGAGGAAGACTTGCTACCAAGAAAGAGCCACTGAGACGAAGTCAGGATGATAGGAACATAGTATCAATTGAAGTTCAGAAACTCCTACACCAACTAAATGTTCTGCTGGAAGGAGCTCAGATATCAGCTAAAGATCTGTTATTTGAAACTAGTTGAATCTGCTTATCATAATGATCTTTGGATGACTGCAAGACTAGGGACTTCGAAGTGAAAGATCACACAGAGAATTCTCTAGCTGTGAATATACTGATAAGATTTCTATCCAAAATAAAGGTACAACTTTCTTAGATCTTGAATATGTGAAATTGAGTTGCTTCTATATGACTGTAAAAGTGACATAAGAAGAAAGAAATGCCCATTAGCCACTGTGTTGATCTGAGTAGACCAAGACCAATTTAGTTTCTGACTTTAGGAGCCAAAATAGTAGAGTGAGCAGTAAATAACAATAACTTTCCTGTATTCACCTCCCAACAACCATAAGACAGCATCCCAAAACAAATCCTAGAATAGCAGAACTAGCAAAAGGATAAAGTGAAACAATCTTTGAATACAAAAAAACTGGAAACATCAGTACAAAAGGTCCATCTCACTTAAATAAAAGAAGAATGTGTCCAAAACAGGAAGCATCCCAGCAAACCAGCAACAAGTCACACCTCAACAAACTAGCAATAGATCCTGAGCTTCAGTGCAATGGAACAGCAAATGCTAGCACCAGGATTCCCATGTGCCTTGGAATAGCCAGAGAAATGGGCAAACACCAGTTCTGAGGGCCACCAAATATTTCAACATTGCCCTGGGCAAAGAGGTATCCAGTGGATAGACTCAACCTGCTTCAGTATGGCCCCAGACAAACAGACAACCATCAACATATGTGCTTTTGTGTAGCTCCAAGCAACAAAGTAAACACTGACTCTATTGGTGCCTAAGTAAATAGGCAGCTGACAGCACTGGGACTTTGCCACATGATTCAGTATACCCCTGGGAAAATAGGCAATCTCCAGATGCCAGATCACCATGTGCTTTAATGTAGCCCCAGGGAAATAAAAAATCACCCCATTAGCCTCAGACCATTCCAAACACAACCACTAGGACCCCAGCTCAGCACTCAGTAAACTGCCAAACCCCTACAGCCTCTACCAGCAGCAACTACCCACCACAACAATCCCCTAGCTCAGCACTAGATAAGAGAGTGTCCAATGAGCCTCAAGGTAACATCAATGCAATACCAGGTAAACTGCCAGCACTGACAACCTCTGGAACAAGAAGCCTAAGCCAATGCCCTGCTATCCCAAGAACAGAGCTCAAATTTAAAAGGAAAAAGGCCAATAGAGATTAACAAACAACTTCTATAAAAATAATTTGATCATAGGAAGTTTTTATGTTGACAGGAAAAATCAAAATATAATCTCAGAAAAAGAATACAATGTCAAAACAATTATGGATGAAATTTCAAAGAAAAATGGGAAGTGGTCTCAAGCCTAGGAAAAAAAAACTCATGGAAGAACTCCAAAAGAAACTTTAAAATCATATAAAAGAAGTAGGAAAAAAATTGGGAAAATCAACGAGAATGATACAAGAGATTCATGAAAAAAAAAACAATCAATAACTTGGAAAAAGAAAACAACTGTTCAAAAAGTAGAATTGCTCAAATAGCAAATGAGATACAAAAATACACAGAAGAAACAACTCCATAAAGAATACAATTGGATAGAGGATTCTGGGAAGATGGCAGAATAGGTTGGTAAATTTCAAGCCCTCCTGATTTCCCCCACAAATAGAACAAATTTGTGCCTCAGGGCAAACTAGTGAAAAATCAAGAAAACTTGGGGCTTCCCCCAACAGAGGACCTCCTGATACAACCCAATAAGATCTGAAGAAAGATCCCCAGCTGGGATTAACCTGTCTGAGGTGCAAACACCTCCTGGCTAGCTCTGCAGAAACATCAAGTGGGGCCCCCTCTGGCTAGCTGGTTGTGGCTGGACCTGCAGCTGAAAACTGTTTGTTAAGGTGGGGGTTGAGTTCGGGAAGACAGAATGAACAGAATGTGCTGCTGAGATGCCGTCCTGAGTGAGAAGGAACCAACACTTGTTAAGAGCAGAAGCAGTGGAGAAGGGGCACTGCTGTCTGTGGGCACTTGCAGAAGAGTAGAGCTCTTAGTTTAGGGTTCCTGGCCAGAGTGGAGAGCTGAACGGAAACTTGCAGTACCATTACCCTACCCACACAATTAGAGGTACTTACACTAATACCTCTTATTTTAAAAAATGCACCAGAAAAGAAGAAAAAACCCTACCATTGAACAGGGAACAGGGAAGACTAAGATTCATCTTCAGAGGAAGACACTTAAGTAAAAAAAAAAAAAAAAATTCCATGCCAAAGAGTAATGTGAAATAGCTCCCTGCCCAGAGAGAATTTATAGATGAACTCAGAAAAGAATTCAAAAATCAAGTGAGAGACAGGAAAGAAAAAAAACATCAAAAAAAAAAAAAAAACGATAAGATTATGAAAAAAGTTAACCAATTAGAAAAGGAGGTCCAGAATCTCAAAGATGAAAGTAACTCTTTGAAAATTAGAATCAGGCAAGGGAAAGCCAATGAAGCTATGAGAGACCAAGAAATTACAAAACATATTATAAAAAATGAGAAAGTAGAGAAGAATATGAAACATCTCCTAAGAAAAACAACAGATCTGGTGAACAGATCAAGAAGAGAAAATATAAAAATAATTGGACTGCCAGAAGGTTGTGACCAAAAAGAGAACCTTAACACAATGATACAAGAAACAATTCTAGAAAATTATTCTGGAGTGATAGAACATAAGGGGAAGGTAGAAATAGAAAAAATCCACCCATCACCATCTCCAAGAGATCCTGTGTGGAAAACACACAAGTATATTATTGCCAAATTTTAAAACCCCAGATCAAAGAGAAAATTTTGCAAGAAACAAGAAAAAGCAATTCAAATATGCTGGAGCTACATTAGAATTATGCAAGAATTGTCAACAGCTACAACAAAAGACCATAAGTCTTGGAATCATATCTACAGAAAAGCAAAAGAACTAGGTCTGGGTCAAAAATATCATATCTAGCAAAATTATCTATAATTTTAAATTAGGAAAAATGGACATTCAAAGAACTTTCAGAATTTCAGGACTCTCTATCAAACAAACCCAAATTTAGCAGAAAATTTAACATATAAGAACCAAAATCAAAGAACAATTTTAAGGAAGTCAACATAAACAAACTGTTTAAACATGTACAAAATGTTTATGTTTTTAAACATAAGAAATATATATTTTATATTTACATCAACAATAGGGTAACCTCAGAAAAAAGATTAGCAGAGTAAAGGTAAAAATAGTAATCATGTTATACAAATAGGAAGAATAGACACAGAGGCATTAGAGTGGGGAAGAAGGGCTTATACTCCTGAAAACCCACTCACATTGGAATTGGATTCAATAGGCAACCCTACATATATACCATGAAGGGTACAGCACCCTCCAAAATCTGTAAAAAAAATAAGGGGGAAGGGATAGGTGGATGAGATTTGAAAGCAAAGGGTGAGGGAAGAAGAAGAGAGGGATCTCTAGATGGGGAGAGGTTAAGTAATAGTAAGCCAAAATTTAATTGGAACAGAATTTAATGAAAGAGTCAGCAGGGATAGGAAAGACATATGTGTGTGTGAGTGTATGTATGTATATAGCTACATATGTACATAAATATATCTTTTCTTAACGGTAGCTTGCTTGGGAGTGGTGATGGGATGAAAAGGGGGAAAAATAAAGTAAATAAGGTGCACAGCAGAGAACAAAAGAACAATTTACAATGAAGTAAAGAAAAGATGAACACTCATGAAAATAATTTCTTCTATTAATATATATATACACATACATACTTCCTTAAATTGGTTTTTGTTATAATATATTTTTAATCTTCCCTGGTGTTCTGCTGGGCACATGATAGCATTCTTTTGTTTCAGTTTGTTTTGCATTGCTTTTGGGGGGTTTGTTTGTTTTTTGCTTATTATGTTTCTTCAAATAAAATAAATTTGGAAAGAAAAGGAAAAGGGAAAAAAACAGAGTTCACACATGTAAAGTAAAAAAAAAAGAATACAATTGGTCAAATGGAAAAGAAAGTACATGAGCTAACTGAGGAAAACAACACTATAAAAGTTAGAATTGGGCAAGTAGAAGTTGATGATTCAATGAAACAACAAGAATCAATCAAATAAATTCAAAAGAACAAGAAATGGAAGAAAATATTAAATAACTCATTGGGAAAAGAACTGACATAGGAAAAAAAAATCCAGAAGACACAATATCAGCCATAATCAAAAGAAAAATCTGGACATCTTTCAAGAAATTATCAAGGAAAACTGCCTTGACGTCTTAGAACTAAAGGACAAAATATGCATTGAAAGAATTCACCAATAACCTCAGGAAAGAGATCCCAATATAAAAACTAAGAAACAGTATAGCCAAGTTTCATAACTATAAAATCAAAGGAAATGGAAGAGTGAGCACTAGGAATCACTTGAACCTTATTCTCATCAGTATTGGCTCAAAGAGGGAATCATATACACAAGTTGAATATGGAAATACATCTTAACCAATAGGGAAGTAAGTGGGGAAGAGATTAAGTAAAAGTGAAGGAAGGGACTGACTTAGAAAGAAGCAAAACACTGAAGAAGTAAAAAGTGAGAGACAGAACAAACATGAAGAAAAATAAGATGGAAGGAATTACACAGTTAAAAATCATAAGTATGACTATGACTAGGATGAACTTTCCCCCCAAAATAGAAATAGATAGCCACGTAGATGAAAAACCACAATTCTATAATATGTTATTGACAAGAAACACATTTGAAATGGAAAGATATACAGAGTAAAGCCAAGAAGTTGGAGTATAATTGATTATGTAAAGAAAAAGAAAAAGAAAAAATAATTAAAAGATATAAAGAAAGAAATCTTTCTAAAAGATACTATAGACAATGAAGCTATATCAATACTAAACACATATGCACCAAGGGGCATAACATCCAGATTCTTATAGAAAATCACAATTAAGTTACAAGAAGAAATAGAAAGCAAAACTATACAAGAATCCCCTTCCAAAATTCAATAAATTGAACTAAAAATAAAAAAGAAAGAAACTAAGGAAATAAATGAAATATTAGAGAAATTAGGTATAACAGAGAAAAGTGAATGGAAACTAAAAGGAATATATATACATATATATATATATATATATGTATATACACACACACACATACATACATATACATATGTATATATATATATATATATATATATATATATATATTATTATTATTATTATTATTATTCTCAGCATTCCAGGACAACTATACAAAAACTGACAATGCAATAGAGTATTGAAAAGCTCAAAATCAAATGGAGAAAGGCAGAAATTCTTTTCACATCATAATGAAATATTTCATTAAAGAGAATGACAACAATAAGAAAGCATACCAAAATTTATGGAATTCAGCTAAAGCAGTACATAGGAGAAAATTTATTTAAATTCTTACATCAACAACATGGAAAAAGAAAAAGCTCAACAAATTTGGAAAGCAACTAAAAATAGAATAAACTAAGTTTCCAGTTGAGTACTAAATTGGAAATCCTGAAAATCAAAAGTGAAAATAATAATATTGACAGTTTAAAAAAAAACTACTGAACTAATAAATAAATATAGGAGCTGACTTTATGGGAGAAAAACTAATTAAGAGAGATAAGGCATGGATTAATTTGAGTTTTAAAAAATGAAAGAAGAAAACCAAATACCCAGTATCAAAAATTAAAAAGGTAAAATTGCCACCAATGAAGAAATTAAAGCAATTATTAGGAAGCATTTTGCCCAATAATATGCTAATAAATCCAACAATTTGGGTGAAATTGGTGAATATTCACAAAAAAAACTACCTAAATTAAGAGATCAAGAAATAGAATGCCTAAATAAACCCATCTTAGAAATAGAAATTGAGGGACAGCTAGGTGGCACAGTGGATAGAGCACCAGCCCTGAAGTCAGGAAGAACTGAGTTCAAATCTGGCTTCAGACACTTAACACTCTTTAGCTGTGTGAGCCTGGGTAAGTCACTTAACCCCATATATATTAAACATGCCATTAACAACATCCCAGGGAAAAAATCCCCATGGTCAGATGGGATCACAAGTGAATTATACCAAGCATTTAAAGAACAGTTAATTCCCATACTCTATAAAATATATGAAAAAAATTGTTAAAGAAGGAGACCTACCAAACTTATTTTATGACACAAATATAATACTGATATCCAAACCAGGAAGAGCTAAAAGAGAGAAAGAAAATTATACATCAATTTTCCTAATGAATATCAGTGAAAAATTAAATATATATTAGGAAGGTGATTATGGCAAAGATATCACAAGGATTAGACACTATGACCAAAGGGGATTTATACCTAGAATGCAGAGTTGGTTCACTATTAGAAAAAGTATCAACCCAATTGGCCATGTCAATAACAAAACAAATAGAAATAATGATTATCTCGATAGATGCTGAAAAAACTTTTGACAAAATATAGCATCTATATCTATTAAAAACACTAGAGAACATAGAAATAAAGGAAGAATTCCTTAAAATGATAAACAGTATCTATCTAAAAGCATTAGCAAACATTATCTATAAAAGGAATGAGCTAAAAGCCTTCCCAGTAAGATCAGGGTTGAAGTTAGAATGTCTATTATCACTACTATTATTCAATATTGGAGAATTGTTAGCTGTAGTAATAAGAGAAGAGAAAGAAATCAAAGGAATTAAAATAGTCAATGAGGAAACAAAACTATCACTCCTTGTAGAGGATAAGATAGTACACTTAGAAAATCCTAGAGAATCAACTAAAAAAACTATGGAAATAATTAACATTAGCAAAGTTTCAGGATATAAAATAAGCTCAAATAAATCATCAGCATTTCTTTATATGATCAAAAAGTCCAGCAGCAAGAGAGAAAGAGAAATTCAATTTAAAATAATTGGAAACCATATAAACTACTTGAAACTCTATAATCTAAAACAAACCCAGGAAAAATAAGAAGACAATTGCAAACCACTTTTCACACAAATAAAGTCAGCTCTAAACAATTGGGGAAATATCAATTGCTCAAGAGTAAGCCAAGCCAATATAATGAAAATGAAAATTCTGCCTCTAAATTATTTATTCAGGGTCACACCAAACTGTCAAAAATTATTTAAAAATAGAAAAAATAACAAAATTTATCTGGAAAGATAAAAGGTCAAGTATATCAAAGGAATTAATGAAAAAATACAAAAGAAGATAATCTAATGATACCATATCTCAAACTGTTATAAAGCAGTATTCATCAAAACTATCTAATTAAGAGAGAAAAGGATCAGTAGAATAAATTAGTATTCAGTGATCATAACCTAGTGTTTGATAAACTCATTGACCTCAGCTTTTGAGATAAGAACTCACCATTTGACAAAAACTGCTGGGAAAACTGGAAAACAATAGAACACAAACTAAATATACACTTGCATCTTACACTATATATCAAGATAAGATCAAAATGGATGTATGATTTATACTACAGGATGACACTACAAGCAAATTAGAAGAGCAAGATTTAACCATTCTAGAAAGCAATTTGGTACTATACACAAAGAACAACCAAACCGTACATACCTCGATCCAGCAATACCACTACTAGATCTATATCCAAAAAAAACATAAAAAGCAGAAAAGGATCTACATGTACAAAAAAAAATGTTTGTAACAGCTTTTTTGTCATGGCAAAGAATTGGAAATTGAGTGGATGCTCATCAATAGGGAAAAGATGTTTTACATGATAGCACATGTATACCCTGTATGTCAAACTGCCCACCACTTTCAGAAGAGAGGAGGGAAGAAAAGGAGGGGGGAAAAAATTTGAACTCAAAATCTTATAAAAACAAATGCCAAAAATTATCCTGACATGTAATTGAAAGGAAAATACTATTAAAAATAAAATGAGAATAAAAAAGACTCAATTAGAGAAGGTATGTTGGAAAGTCAAATCTACTGTTGCCTTTCAGTTTTTACAACTCTATTATTCACTCATTCATGAAAACTTACCATTTGAAAGAAGAAAGAACCTGAGTTTTGAAATACTGGAAGCTCAGTTTAAGGCATGCCAATGTAAGACTGTTTTCTAAAGTAAAACCTTCTGTATTGGCATTGTGTATAATTGCACTGGAGATTCAAACACAGAAATTTATAGAATTGACAGAAGGAATAGAATGTCTTCAAAAACATTCCAAGATAAATTGCAGAGATCTGACCTTCTGGCAGGAACTTGTAGCAAAGTGCCTAACTGAATACTCATCAAACAAGTGTTCTAAACCAAATGTTCAGAAGTTGAAGTAGATTGTGTTTGGGTGAACCGCACGTCAGTTGAAGCATAGTTATTACAAAATTGCTCATCTTCCAACAATCCCTGAAACTGGGTCTTAATGAGATTCTTATGGTGAAGAGATTCAACTATTTTGAAGGCTGACTTCATATCAGAATTGTGGACTCAATATCAGAATGGATTTAAGCTGTGGAGTCTGGAATATAGCAATTTAGGCTAGCATTGGTGTTTTCAGACTAGAGGAAAAAATAGGCTATAGTTGGAAAATGATTATGTGTGCTTCAATTGGAAATGTGGTCAGGACTATCTGATCTTTTTTGAAACTAAAACTTATATAGAATAAGGATGGGAGACTATACCATAAACCAAGTTAATATTGATCCAATCTAGTAGTATCTGGATCATTATACTGATTATAGGAAGTACTTATGGCAATATGTGATTGACTTTAGTTGATGTTATTTGAATTGTAATATGAGTTCACATAAAAACAGATCAACTTCAGAAAAATGGTATGCACTTTAGTATGGTTGGGATTATTAGTCTTTAAGGCAGCATAAACAACCTTTCTAATGCCTTATACAACTAGATAAACCAATAATTATAAAGATTTGGTTTTGTTTAACATTTTACATTTAAATGTGATTATGAAATTTTATCAAAATTGTAAACAAATTTTAAATTCAAGTATGATTTTGATCTCAACACCTAGTCCCTTAGGGAAAAAAATTAATTTCTATTGTACAGGAAATTTTCATAGTCTGCCAATCTGAAACCTCAACTGTCCCTTTTAAAACAAGATGTCAATTCTAAAACTCTAGAGCTTTTAAATAAGGAATACTATAGAGTATATATAGAGAGAAAGTTTTGTATTTGAAAGCAATATATATGGAATATGTTATTGTCATAATGCTTCTGTAATTTAGGGAGACTGTGAGCTATCTAGGATAATCAGTGCAATATATAGCTTAACTTCCACAATAGCTATAACTAGTTCAAATTTTCCTTTGACATCATGCTATGAGGAAGAGAAAAAATTAAAAGAAACTTTCCCTTTAGTGATAAACCAAAGTACACCAGTGTGTCTTTTTGCTTCATTTTACAAAGTGTTTTGTAAATGGATTCCTCATTTATTCCTAAATATCTGAGTGACTGAAGAATTTCCTTTCTAATTCATCAATGTAAATTTAAGATGGCTGAAGTAACCTAACAAAGCACAATTATATTCTGGTATTAAGAAACTGACCTTTCAATAAAACTAATGAAATTAAAAAACAAAAATACTAAATTTGTTGGGGAATTCCCTGTGCATAAACATTGGTATCTTCAAACAATTCTTATTTTTCCAGTTCATCAGAAATGTTTCCCTTTCTGTCTTCAGAATTTCATTCTTGAAGATTTCCATACCCTCCTATTATAATTTCCCCTGTAGGATTTTAGTCCATGGCATCTTCTCGATACTATCTCTGAATTCTTGGAATTTTTTTTTCAGTTGAGGGTACAGCCTGACTATCCCTGATTTTCCTCTTTTCTACATAAACTAAAAGGAAGGAGTGATTACTGTCCAATATTCCTATCATTTCTATCCTCAATCACCAACTACCTCACTAATAATGAATCAGATTAACATTCCTCTGTATTTTTGAACGCTGAAGTTATCATTAAGACAAGTCAACAAATTATTAGCTGTTTTATTTTTGGCAAAAAGACAGCTCTAAGCATGTCTGCATAACTAAAATTATTCATCATACCAAGAATGTGAATCCCTGCTCTATTTCCTCTTTCTACTCAGGTGGTTTTAAGATATACTCTTATCATCAAACTGATTTTGTTTTTATGATCTTTACCTGAATGTGTTCTATCTGGTTCCTAGATTTCCTTACTAGTATACATTCTTAATATACAATGCTATCCTACAACCAATTAGGGCACATGACATGGATAAAAAGCTAGCAAAGGAGTCCAAGCAATGAGTATGAGTCAGACAAAAAGGAAAATAATAATAAATAAGGTCCTAAAAATTCAGAAACAAGAGATTATTCAGAAAGAAAGCATGGTCAATTATATAAAACGCTAGAGTGAGATCAAGAAGGATGAAGAGTAAGAGCCATTAGGTATGGCAATTAAGAGATCACTAATTCTACTTTCTGGGACCAAACACAAATGATAGTTATTTCACCACATTAACAATCCTTCAAAGAACCGAATACAACTAACATATCCTTCCTAACTCTTTGTTTCTTGTTCTTCAGCTTTTCCTCAATGACAAATTTCCATCCAACTTCAATTCAATCCTTGATCATCACAAATATGAATTCCTCCATATCAACTTCATAGTTTCTTTCCACGTGTTATTCTTTTTAGTTCTTTCTTTCATCTTGCCTCTCTCACAGTATCCCTCCAGAGAAAAAAAAATGAACATTTTGTGTTTATCTGTGTACATTTTCTCATCTCTCCCTCTCTACACCAGCAGAATATAAACTTTCCAAGGCCAAGAATTGTTTTTATTTTGTCTTTGTACTCCCAGTCTCTAGCATTGTGTTTGGTATATAATCGGTGCATAATTTTTTAATTAATTGAACACCACAAATTAACAATGCCATATGAATATACCTATCTTCTAGTAGCCTTTTTAATAATAACTTTTAGCCTTTTTAATAATAACTTTTATATACTTTACAATTTACAAAGAATATCTACATATATTTTGCCTTTAATAAGTAATATTATATATAAGCCATAACATAATCATCTTTCCATTTTTAAAGCAGAGAATTCAATAATACTGCTCTTTCCTCATCAATTCTGATAACTTACAGTACAATGAAACACTATATATGTACATTTAATAGTCAACTTTTATGAAAAAATATTTCTAGTGATTTTCATATCCTTTATATTACTCTGTGACTTCTATTTGGGGTCTCAATTTCCTTTATGTAGAAAGAAAGGACAGGTTTAGATTATATCAAAGATCATCCAGTGGTCCTCAAAGTGTAGTCCAAAGAATTGTTGGGGTCTCTGAAACCCTTTCAGAGAGTCTCCAAATTCAAAATTATTTTTTATTTCTAATATAGTAAATAGCTATAAATATAACCCAGGAGAACAAAAACTCTTTGAACAGATCCTCGATAGTTTTTTAACATGAAGATACTGAGAATAAAAGTTTGAGAAACACTGAATACTATAGGTCCTCTATGATGCACTGTAGTTTTTTTATTCTGCCACTAGGTGGTAGAAAGCAATAGAAAATAAGATCCAAGCTGCCAAAGCAATTATCAAAACTTCAGAGGGAAAATAGACCTCAAAAATTATCTGGTCTAGTAAAAAATACTGCCCTGTAACACGATTAAGCAAAATTCAAAAACCAAACTTTTTAATGGGGAAGAAATGGTACATAGCATGGCATAGTACTGGACTTTTTATCAGAAGAGACCTGGATCTAAATCCCTTCTTAATAGTCATATGACTGTAGGCAAATCACATATAAAATAGCTACCCCATACAGTTATTATGAGCATCAAATAAGAAAATATAGATACATAACTCTGAAAGCTTTAAAGCATTATATATATGAATATTGTTGCTATTGTTCTAAGACCTGACCAAGCGCCTACCAGCTCTTATTAGGTTAGTCTCTATAAGGACCTCTAGAGTTTCCAGTATATAAAGAACACATGATTTCATGTCTATTCTTCACAGTCTACAGCCTCTGATTCTAATGTAGTCTTTAAAGGAGAATGTAGTAGTATATGTTTCCATTTGAGAAAGTCGCATTTTGAAGTTTAAGAAGCATTAGTATTTAATTTTTTTTACTGTTTCCAATGTATAAATTTTTCTTCTGAATGTTGATTAAGTGTTTCTATTTTGAGTATGATTTTGTACACTGTGCAGTCATAAGAATTCTTGATTTAAAAGTAGTTTCTTACCTTTCTACTTAATGTTCTTCAAAAGAAATAGAATACTTCATATTTTTCAGAGGTGAAAAAGCATAACAAGAGGAAACTTTAAAAATTCACATTACTGGGAAAGCCTTCCCTCCGATAAAAATTCAAAATCAATACTAACATAATTTTAAAACCACTTTTTAAAAATGCAGCTATTCAAAACATTTATTTCTTAAGTCTAATAAAATTCAAGTAGATGTTCAGTTAGTTGTCAGCTAACCTGAGGATTCTTAGTGAGATCCAAAAGTCTGATCTTAGGTCTCTTAATTATAACTATAAATGGTAGTAATAACATTAGAATGTATGTATGAGGCTTGGGTATCTCATTATGGAATAGAAGTAACTCTGGATTCACAAAGGTTAATGTCAAAGTGATAGATACTACCAAGCTGGAAAGCTTTCAAGAATACTGTTGCTCAAAAACCAACTGAATGAAGTTCTGAGAACCAATGTGACTGTATAAGTGATAAATTTCAGTCACAGGAACTAACAAAAACTGTCCACTATAAATATAAAACTATCAACAAAGAGAGTGACCACACCAACAAAATCACAAATCCTTCAAGTACTGAAAGCAAATATAATATTGCCATGTGTAATAAGAGTATCTTGAATTTACATAAAAAGTATCTCTAAGTGTCTCAAAGTTACAGCTTTACATTAGAAACTAGATAAATTCCACATAGGTCAGATATCATGCTATTACATCTCAAATTTATGCATAACAAAGATGATAATTAAATCATTTGGGAAAATCAAATTACAAATATTTTAGTGACCAACAATGAGAGAATGTCATAAAAATAAATTGACCAAATTAGGGTTTTACTCCATTGCTTCTGAACAATACCAAAGTATTTTCGAATGTTTCCCGTCTCTCAGCATCCTTTTTCCATTGCAGGAGGTGGATAGCATTCTTTATTCTTTTTCTATTAAACACAATTAAGACAAGATAGTAACCTCATTCCTTAGCAAGCTGCAGAAATTTCTTATCTAGAGAACTTTACATGAAGGAGAAACAAATACTTGAAAAGAGATATAAAAGGTGACAGAGGGTTTGAGCACTATGATGTACACACACACACACACACACACACACACACACACACAGTGATTTTTCCCTGACAAAATATATTTATTTCCCTTCATGTATTCTGCAATCACATATAGATTGAAAAATAGTAATTGAGCTGCCTTCTTTTCTCTTCATTTCATACAAGCGACTAAGATTCTTTCCTCTAAAGCCAAGCTTTGCTTCTTGCCCATTGTAAGATTATATGTGATCATCCTCTGGCTATAAACAACTCTAATTAGTAATCTTCTCTTTTCAAAACTTCTGAGAAAAAATTCAGAGAATTCCTTTTCTCTACCTAACATAACTTTTTTTAATAAATGGTTTGTTTAGAGAAAGGGATAAACTGATGAGAAGTGTTTGTTTCTTTCCATTTGTCTAGTTGCTGAGGAGATTTTGTAAACTCTGCTGAACCCACAAGGATTCAGATTTTTTTTAGGTGCATGAGATGGTTTTGTTTAATATCTCAAGTGTTTTTGCATACAATGAAAACTCCTGGTCATTTCAACCTGCAAATGAAAAATAATAGTGCAAAGATTTTTTTTTTTGATGTTAGCCATCATGATTCAGACCTTTAAGGCTAGAATGCAGAAGGGAAGAGCAGTGAGAAATAGGAGAGGCTGAGCATACAGCTCAGCTAAAGATCCAGTCAAGCAGGTTTGGCATGGGTCTTTCAGCTTGGTGAGATGTTGCATTCATCCACAGCAAGCCTGGTTAAATCTGACTCCCTGTTCAGCTGAGCTCTGGTCCAAGTTCTTTGATATGGCTGTGTTAAACAGGCCTTTGAAGTAAATAGGGGTCATGAAATGAGCACTAAACTGTTTATTCAAACAATCCTCTCGTCTGAATTCCTTTAGCAAAGCTACCCCTGTCCTTGAACCGTGGACTTAAGGGTAGGGAAAATAATCAGAATTTTGAACCTACATTTGTGCATTATAACTGGGATCTATAGTCCTCTCTGAAGCAAGACACAACACAGATGAAAATTGCAAACGGCCCAAGTTGACTATTAATAAATTTTTCATGATTCTTGAATAGACAGGAGAAAGAGGAAATCAATATTCACAATTTCCAATCTTCCTTGATGCTCCCCAGAGCTCAATCCACAGTACCACTTTTTGATTAGCCATTCTAGGTAGTGTAAATCCACAAATACAATCTCTGAAAAACTAAGCTAGACTAAAAAAAAACAAAAACAAAAACAAAAACAAAAACCCTAAACCAGCAGGCAAGACCTTAAACTTAAATTTTATTACTCTTTTTGAAGTATACTCACTGTGATCAGAGAAGCAACGACTCTATAAAATTTTTAGATATGTAAAGGGCTAGGAAAATTAGCAGATAAGAAGAGGGCTAGCAGATTTTTATGAACTTACAAAGATTCTCCCAAATTCTCAAAGTCCTTAATTTTCATTCCTTGCTTCCACTCCCATCCCAGAGATTTAGTGAATTTGGTTTACTTCCCCAGCAGAGTAAGGGGCTCTCTGCCACCTATATTACTTACTGTCCATCAATCTCAATTCTAATGAATCAAAAAAGCACTGATGAAATGCTTATATGCTCATAATATGCTTACACTAGTTATGGCACTATCATATAAATCCAATGTATAATCATATATGCTATCCTCCCACCCCCCAATCCTTCCAGCAATTTCTTCCTAAAAGAAAATTAGGAGGGGTTCAGACAATCTTTACTCACATTTGCTCTGTGACCTTAGGAATCATTCTAATATTTCTAATTCAAGAGGGGAGACTGGGGAACAGGGATGTGATGATTCATTTTGCCATCCTACTCCCTTCAGATTTATCTAACCAGGGTTTCGCAGCTTTGTGCTTATCTTGTCAAATGCCAAATCACTGATTGTCTCTTTTTCCTGAAAGTAATCTCACCACAGACTGACTCTGAAATTAAATACCCATTTTATCATTAAACATTCACTATCTCTCAAATGTTAAACTGAATATTACAAATTTAAGTGTTATAGGAATTCAAAAAAGAGAGAAATGAATGTGTAATAATAGTCCAGGAAGGCACCATATAGAGGATAGATTCTGAGGCTCAGATTTACCATTGGCTCTTAAAGCAGTTTCCTTTTCTAACTTTCCTGTCTTAAGGGCACTACTGTTTTCCCAGTAATTCAGGCCTGAAGTCGGGGTCACTTTTGCTCCTTCTTCTTCATCCCCTTATCTAGTCTGTCTTTAATTCATCCCTTCCTCCCATTTCCATTGTCTTTATCTTATCAATGCTCTAGTCCTCTCCAGGTCTACTGCAACAGACTCTTAACAAATCTCTGTCTCTGGTTTCTAAATACTATTTTCCTGTATATTCCTGACAGCTGATCTTCCCAAAAGATTCCAATTTCATCATGTCACTCTCTTGCTTACCACATTGCCTTCAAAGTAAAGTATAAACTTCTCAGTCAAATATTAAAAACTGGTACAATATTGCCACATTTCTATCTATTCAATTTCATCTCTCACTACTCCTCAAACAAAATCTTCCATTGGCAAATGTTCCTTCCCAAATGTTATCTATCCTTCAAGTCTAGAACCTCCTTGAGCATATTCCTGATCACTAATTCATATTAGTCTCCCCATTAATTGAACAAGTATTCCACTTATTGTCTGTATTGCTCATTCTGGCTCTAAATTGCATTCTACTTTGCATTGTTTTTCTAATACTGTGTAACTATAATGTATCTGGATCATAACTTTCCTTTGGAGATGCCTTTTCTTCTCAATTATATTGTAAAATGTATATCTTGTGCTTCTTCAGTATTCCTTTTGGAACAGAGCAAATTGCAATGAATATATTAATAAATATTTGAATGAATTAACTAGGATCAAAGGAAAAGCAAAAAATTGAAAAGATAATCAAACTGAAAGGATAATCAATCAAGTATTTATGAAGAAACTAGTTTGTCACTGGTACTGAACTAAGCAAGATCCTCCAGGCACCACAGGAAAGAAGCAGCATGAACAAAGTTGAAAATACCAAAATAACTTTAATACAGAGGAGGTAGGCTTAATATGAATATGGGTTCCAACTACAGAATAAAAAATAATATTTTCTAATTCTTTCCTGAACTTTTGGACTCCTCCTCCTTGTCTCAGCTACCAGTGACCTTCTGTCTAGTACCAAATATTGTAAATTACTCTTAGGAACCAATGTTAAAAAATGATTAGAGATCATGGGAAAGCAAACTTTTAAACCCTCTTTTTATCTCGCAAAAAGTGACTGAGGCTAATTCATTGCAGATATTGTTACTTATACAGAAATTTATCATCAACTTACTAACCACCTTCTTTAAGACATCCTAAATGGTTTTAGACCTTCTCCCACACCAGTAAGGCACCAAACCTGATCATGTTGGATTGGGATGTGATGTCCTATATCCCTATGTCTGTGCCATCTTTATCATTCTGATGTCTGTTGAAGTAGTCCTTAAATTTAAAGACTACTTTATTAAGTCATCTGAGGCTTTCTAAAGACACCAACATTTTTCATTCCTTCAATAAATATTCCTGACTGCCTCTTTTGTGTGTCACTCTGCTGGGTACATTATTGGGAATACAAAATATAAGCTATCTTTCCAGCTCAAGGCAATACATATAAATAAATTAATTAAAACCAGCACAAGCACATCAAACAAGGCAGGATACCAAAAATGTTATATGAGGATACAATGTGCAATGTGCAAGGAAAGGAGATTCTTCCAATGTATCAGAGAAGTATCAAGAAGGAGATATCAAGAAAAGCTTGAAAGAGGAATGCCCTTTGAGCTGAGCCTTAGGAAACTAAAGATATATATCTATATCTATATATATATAGATATAGATATATAGATATCTAGATATCTATAGATAGATAGATAGATGTATTGGGGGGGGAGGCATGCCATGAAAAGAACAAATAATGTGTGAAGCCAGCAAAGTTTGGGATCTGTTTGGGGAATAACTTGGTTAATTTGGCTGTAGCATTCCTATAAAGAGGTAGTAGGAAACAAACTGGAAAGGTAAGTTGAACCAAACTGACCTTCAATGGCAGAATAAGGAGTTTTTAAGTTTTGTATGTACTATTCATTCCACTGAAACTGGCTACTGACTATTTCACAAACTCATTCCAGTTCCTACCTCCAGGCAGCCCCCTTCCCAGTTCTTCCTAGAATGCTCTCTTCCCCATTTTTCTTCTTTTACAATCCTTCTCTTTCTTCAGGTCTCAACTCAAGTGCCATCATCTCTGTGTTGTAATCACTAATGCCTACAGTTAATTGTACTTCATTTCTCTCCTCTAATTTTCCTAGCACACTTCTTCTGGATCTCTACTTCTTATACAAATCTACAGAGTATTTTTTTCATTTATCCAATAGAAATAAATTTCTTGAATATAAGCAGTGTCATTTGTTTTCATCTTTGTATTCCAAAGTACTTAATTCAGTGTACACCACAAGAAGATACTTGAAAAGGGCACTCAACTGGCATCATCTAGGAAAATAAGTTTTCTAAAAAGTAAGGTTCAACCTAGGTTTTGTTCAAATTATTGCAAGTTCTGAAGGGAGCCAAAATGGATTAGTTTTACTGATAGTTTTAATTTTGGTATCAGATGGAAGGAACAAAGGCTAATGGTTTTTCCTACTAATGAAGGCTACTAATTTTTAACAATCAAGTCTCTAAATAATGCTGCTCAAGAATTTCATTATTTTCCATTACTTCTATATAAAATTAAAATGCCTAAATCAACAAGAGATTACAAACCTTTTACAATCTGGTCTCTCTCTACCTTTCCAACTTCCTCTCCCTTACTAACCTAGAAAACAGGTAACTCAGAGATTAAGGCCAAGGGTCTAGAATCCAGCCTCTGACATTTAGTTAGCTGTAATGACCCTGAACAAATCACCTAATCTCTGTTTGCCTTAATCCACTGAAGAAGGAAATAGCTAACTATTCCTATGTCTTTGCCAAGAAAACTCCACAGAGAGCTTGGTTCACAGGATCATAAAGAGTTGGGACACAATTGAATGACTCAACAACATCAACAATAGCCTAGATGTTTCATGAAAGCTATGTATGCTGTCTACTCAATTCAATCAGTGTTGGGGGAAAGGGGAGGAAGATATACAAAAATCACAATATAATGATAACACATTATTTAATACTTTCAGGGAAAACAAATGAGTCCTTGACTTCAAGGAGTTTACAGTCTGGTTAAAAAGATAAGAAAGGCAAAAACTAACAATACTAGTATTTTTCTAGTGTATCTTACATTATTCCTCCCCATTCAGTCTACATTCCAACCAAACTAGTCTACTCTTCTTTCCCCTTTAAACAGACTTAAAGTGGGCCATGTGGAAGATTACTACTCCCTGCAAAACACAAACACACACACACACACACACACTCCACACCCTCAAATTTATTTTATTTGTATTTTGTTTTTTGTTGTTGTTATTGCTGTTGTTGTCTGTGTCTTTGTTTGTTTTATTTTAGGACCTGGTGGATTATTTAAGAGTTCATTCACATAGTGCTGTTTATGCTACATCTATGTCTCCACCTATAGCAGAGCAAATAATCAGGTCTATGAAATCTCTCATGGGACTAGATGGAACAACAAATGGTAAGACAACAAATGTACATAGATCATATTTACTGGCAGAGATATTTCTGTCATTCTTGCACCTGGACAAAGTTCAACCATGTAGAATATGTACCCGTATTTTATTTGTGCTTTGTTATGAAATAGTTTACATTAGATGGACTTCTGTAAATCAGATTGTTTTAAATGAACCATACAAGACACCAATTTAACCGATCTGGAGTAAATAATCCCATTTAAATTAGAAGATTTTATTTTATATCATACATTACATATGTGTGTGTTTTCATTTTTTTAAATATGGTATGCCTTTTTATCTTTTAAGATGCAGCTCCATATTGCTTGCTCTATTACGCCCTAGAAAGGAAGACAGTACATGGGAAGAATTATTACCCCCTTAAAAAAATATCGGTAGTCAAAGAAGAAAAGCACAATGATACACTAAACATATAGTTTAGAAGTTAATTGCTCCACTAAGGTTTTCATTTGATGTAATCAAACGTGCATAGTACAGTATTATAAAATCTTAATTTTTCCAAATGTCTATTTTATTTTAAATTGAAGGGAGGAATGAATGAAGAACACAGGTTGGAAATCCTTTTGTTACTTTCTCTTTTCTGCTTAGAAAATTAACTTAGTACCTAACTTAAAGGATAAAATTAGCCAAAACTAAAAGGACCGCACTATTGCCCTTCCATTGCTATCTTAAGGGATCTGAGGAGACTAGCATTAAAGCCTTCATCTTTGGCTCATTCTGCTGTTCAACTGTAATCGAAGCCTGAAAAGCTTTGTTTCATCCTGAGTTTGGAGAGTGATTTGCCAGATCTGTTTCTTGATGAATGTCTTTACTTTAATCTGCAATGCAAAGCCATCCGCTTCAAAGACAGGCAAGCAACAAGAATAAGGTCAATGTTTCTTTGATGCCATGGTTCAAAGATGAAATAGCAGTGCCACTAAAATGACAGTGTTTATGCAAAAACAGCCACCCTTCACTCCCAAGCTAGGCTGGCGAGGAGTTAATGCATAGACTGAGGGACTGCAGACAAACAATGTAGAACATATGCACTGTAGTCCCTTTTTCATCTCCTGTGTATAATACTTTACAGAATTAAATGAACTCAGAGAGAAGACTTGATTTTTCATCCTAACAAATGTTGGGTGGCCTCTAAGAGCATGCAAAACAATAATCCCTTGAGGATAGGGTCCCTATCTCATATTTATTTAGTACTATCAACCCTTTCCCCAGATCTAGCATAATATATGCATATATAAATATATGCTCATTAGATGCAAATCAAAAACACTTTTTTGTTCAATGAAATCTCATAAGGTATAATTCATATGTCAGCTAGGACTAAATAAAATGACAGAGAAATAGAACAAATACTAAGCCATTGTATGAAACATGAATACAGTCACCATGATTCAGGAAATCAACTCTTCATACCATCTCAAATTGGATTTCCCAGAGACAAATCAAACTAAAAATGTCCAAAATGGAACTAGATACCTCCAAAAACTTACCCTTCTTCCCAACTTCCCTATTTCTGTCTAAGGCACCATCATTCTTTAAGTCTTCTTGATTCAGAAATTCTTCATTGTTCCTCATTCTCCTTATGCAATCAGTTACTACATCTTTTCATTTCTAATTCTTTAACATCTCTCACATTTGACCCTTCTCAAATAGCCAGCATTTTTTACCAGGCCCTTGCATCTCCAGATCATTATTATAGCCTCCTAATTGGTATCCCTGTCTGAAGCATCCACAAACTCTACTTCATCCTTCACACAGCTCCCAAAATAATTTTATAGAAATGCAGAGTGACCATGTCACTCCCTTCATCAATAAATTCCAGGGAACTCCTATTGTCTCTAAGAAAAAAATATTAATTCCACTGTTAAGTTTTTTAAAGAAATTCACAACTTATACCCAATCAATTTTTGCAGATTTACTAAATACCTCCTCATTCTCATATTCTCCTTTTCTACCAAACTGACCTTCTTTCTGTCATTCACAAACAGTGCTGTTATTATTGCTCCTCTCCCTTCTCTTTAACTTTGCTCCATTAAAACTCTTTTTGAGTAGGAATTGTTTCATTTTTTTTTGTATTTGAATTACCAGTACATATAGTAGGTACTTAAATATTTATTTGAACTTATTCCTATCACTATCAGATAAACCTACTTTCTACAGTGCCTCTACCACTTTCTGTGCTGTTTCTATGCTAATTCTACTGTATTTTCTGAAATTTATACTAGTAAACCCAGGTAAGCCAAAATCCATACAGTTCCTTCTTGGTCCTGAAAGACAGTCTGGATTAATCATATGCTAATCAAGGACTAATTAAGTCCTAAATATTCATCATTTGCCTAGGTTGAGGTATGAAGTTAAGGTTTATTTGAAATGCAACCTACCTGCAAAAATAAAAAAGATGAAATAAGTTGGATATGAAAGTACTATTTCACCATCCATAACACCACATGAGAATTAAGCCCCCCCACACACAAAAATGTAATTTTGCTTTAATTATTATATTCAAGTAAAGCTTTTCTAAACAGCCTTAAATTTTCCATTTGGCTAGCTTTCCCATTCCTATCTTTAGGTGTTCTAAGCCTTTTCTTCTCTCTTCAGTTTCTCCAATTTTCCACCACTCCCTATGTCATCAGATGTCTTCATTTCCTAATTTACTGAAAAAAATACATATTATGTGCCATAACATTCCTCATCTACCTTATTCTACAACTTAAATCTGTCTATATGATCAACCTTGACAATCTTGACAAACCTTGACAAGGCATTCTGGTCTCTGAAAAAGAAATGAACTTTCTTGTCAAAGTCAACAACTATTACCCTCTTCTTTTTCAACAAACTTAAAAGGTTACCAATGATCTCTTAACTGTTAAATCTATGATCTTTGGAGAGGCATCTTCCATAACCTCCACTGAGCTCTCTGCAGCTTTTGTACTGTTGACCACCCATCTTTCTTGGAAATACTTTCCATAAAATATGCTATCTCCTAGCTATCTGACTACTCTTTAGTCTCCTTTGCTGCCTGATCTTCCATCTCCTGATTCTACATAGTAACTACTTTTACCTAGTGAAAGTAATACCTAGAGCTCTTTCTTGAACCCTCTTTACTTTTGTCTCTATACCCTCTTCACTGAAATTCTAATCATTACTTGTAGGTTTAATTATCATCTATACAAATAACTCCCAAATTCATATATCCAATCCCAATTTCTCTCTTTACACCCTAGTTTTACAACATTAATATAGCCTAATAGATATCTCCATTAGAATGTAACATATGCATTTTAAATTGAACAATCCCCAAACAACTCATGTTTTTATTTATGAAGCACTTGCTACATACTAGCACTGTGCTAAGCATTGAAAAGAATTTATTTTCCTACCTCATCATTTTGAAAACTGTTAGTTCAAATCCCCCTGTATTCCTCTTGAGGATTCATTATCCTATCAGTCAACATAGGTTTTCACCAGCTTCAAAGTAAATCTTTAATCTTTTTTCTCTTCACTTCTCATATTCAATCAGTTGCCAAATTTTGTCAATGCTAGTTCAAAATCTCACAGATACCCTCTTATCTTGCAGTAGCTACCATGCTAAGTCCCCTCTTTCCTATCTGAATTATTCTTATAGTCTCTTTACTGATTTTTTTGCTTATGATCTTTCCTCTCCCCAAACCACCTTCCATACAGCTGCCAAAATAATTCTCCTAAAGCACAGGTCTGACTACATCATAGCTAATGTAAACTATTCATTGACTTCCAGTTGTCTATATAACACATACTAATTTCTAAGTCTTCCATATTCTGGCTCCAATCTCCTTTTCCAATCTTGTTTCCTACTATTCTCCTTTATGAACTCTATATTATAACCAATTCTATTCCTAGAAATGGTTACTTTTAATTCCAAATTTGATTCACTCCCACAAGCTGACCCCATGCTTCAAATGCACTCCCATGTCATCACCATCTCCATACTATCATCTTTCTTAGAAGCTTAAACTTGGAGCCAATCGATTTCTTGATCCACCCAACTGTGGATAATGGATATTCTTTTCCCCTCAATATTCCATACATTACAACATAGACATAGCACATTTTCATAATATATGATGGCAGTCTCACCGTCCCCTGCCCTAGACAAACCACAAAAACCTTGATTAAGAACTAGATGGGACCTCAGAGATCATTCACACCTTCACTTTACAAATGTAGAAACTGAGATTCTGAGAAATTAAGAAAGTTGTCCAGGAACACCCAGATATAAACAGCATTTCTGGAATACTATATGATATTGTGTTTGGGGCATACATTGTAGGAAGATTTGGTGAGGAAGTATTCGATTGAACAACATGGAAAAAAATTAAAAGAGTTAAAGTAATGTTAAAATTTTCTAAGTACTTGAAAAGCTGTCAAATGTAATAGAGAAGCTGCCCATAAGAAGAATGGAATTTCTTGTAAGGTGTTGTATCTCCATTCATTGGGAATCTTCAAGCAAAGACTGGATGAAAACTTAGATATGCCATAAAGGAAATTCTTTCTCAAATACAAATTGGACTAAGGGTTACTGTTGTAACTTCTATCTCTGAAATTCTGTGATTCTAAACACTATTAAATTACTTATGCAGATGAGGCAAGTAGTCTGCAAATGTAAGGACTTATAAAAAGCTTTGGAGAACTTAGAAGACTTAAAGGAAAAGGATGGAGGAATTTAACTTGAAAAGTGAAGTTAAATATTGTAAATCATTCCTCAAACAAAAGGAACTCTTTTTTCTTTAGATAGATTGAAATGATGCTGGTTTGTATTCTGAGATGTATAAAAATGTTCACCAACAGAGGGCCTCCTTAGACTTAACCTTTCTGATTTTATTTACTGAATGACTTAAATAGTATGCAAATTCTTCCATTCGTGTTGGACTTGTTAAACTCTGCCTTTCAATACTCTTTATGAACCATATGATGTCTTAGTAGATTGCCAGGAAGGACCCAATTTGGAAGTGTACCTATAAATTTAACAGTGAAAACTCTTACTCCACTTCCCTATTTCCCTTTGTGATCAAAAAAGAAGAATGGTCATACTGATTTTTTTTTTTTTGCCCACATTCAATTAACTATAGAGCTACCATTAATGACAAAGCTGTTTTTACAGAAAATACAATATTTGGGTAAAATAATTTATGGCCCTCTCTTGATTTACTTCCCCTCAGCCAACATATTCTAGGAGACTATTAACTTTTTCTCCCTACTTCTATCCAAAGAGAATTTGTTTTCGGTAATTATTTTTCAATATTCTTCTGGAATTAGATGAGAAAAACATTTTCCCATCAGTTAGGAAATAATTTCAAATCCTTTTTTAGACATAATGACAATATAAAACATACAAAACACCATCCAGTTCAAATTTTTCAGAATTCTACCATAGAATCATAGAATTTCAGACCTTGGAAAAGATGTTAGTGGGAATTTTTTTTTTTTTTTTTTTGCTGAGGCAATTGGGGTTAAGTGACCTGTCCAGGGTCACACAGATAGGTAGTATTAAGTGTCTGAGATAAGATTTGAACTCAGGTCCTCCTGATTTCAGGACTGGTGCTCTTTCCACTGCACCACTTAGCTGCCCTATTTTATATTTAGTTTTAAATAAATAATTTTTTTAAATAGCCACCAGACACAATTAAGATGATATAGGAAGAGGAAAATGTACAACATATACTTTTCCACTATAAACCTCAGGTGCACTCTCTAACAATTATACTCAGTGACCAATCAAACCATTTTGAGATGCAACCTGCAAGAAAAATCATTATCCAAGGAGAAGGTGTAAGAAAGTGAATAAAAGTAAAAAATTACCAGTGATCTCAGGAAGAAAACTCAAAAATCTTGAACACGAGCAGATAAATCAACAAGGAAAACCCTAACACTAGAAGGAAATAGGGCCAACAAATATAGTAAACAAGTATAGATATTTATGAATAAATACTACAAAATAAAAGAAAACAATTCAACATTTGGTGAGACAGAAGATCCTGTAGATTTTGAAGAGATTATGCAATCTTAACATACTTAATACATAACATACTGACAATAGAAAAACTGAAATCAGTGATGAGAAACAAGAGAACAACTAAGCAAAATACAAGTACTCAGAAATGAAGGTCATTCTAGTCAAGAAGCAAAAAAGCAATAACAAAAGAAAAGATGCTTTCTTCATGCAAAACATATTGATATCAAAGATAAAGTGTACTGACACAATATAAGGATTACAGAACACTGGTCAAAATACCTGAACAACATAATATAACAAATATTACAAGAAGTATTCTCAGAACTTCTGAACACAGAAAAATGAAAAACAATTGAAAGAATTTCTAGACCATATCCATGAAAAAAAGTCATGGCTTCAAATTTTAAGACTTACAATGTTTAAATTTAGATATTAAAAAAAATTCAAAGGAAAAAAATTACAACCAGGGAAAAGACCTCTTGGAGGTCAAGAATAAAGAAAAGGAAATTTGAATATCACAACACTACTAGATCTACCAGAAAATGAAATAATGTGTTCTGAAAAGCAATGAAGCTCAGGATGAGCTCTCAGGGTGATCTACCCTACAAATCCAAGTTTATCTACAAATGAAAAAATGAAATTTTATATATATAGAGAGAGATGATAGATAGATAGATAGATAGATTGATTGATTGATTCAATACTACAGACCATGCTATATCTGGGATCACAAACAAAAGGCACAGGCCCAAACAGAGAACTTATAATGAAACTCTAAATAATGGGTGGGTCAAAGAATAAATTATAAAAACAAAAATTATATGAAACAAATGATAATGATATGGGGGAAATTACGTCTCTTCAAATATACATTAATAAAATTGAAAAAGAAACTGAATATGATTATGCATTTTTGAAAATTAGAAAGACAAAAAATAAACCTAAAAAACACAAAAGAAGTGATTAAAAATTAAAGGCATATAGAAGCTGGAAAATGAATGGATGCCCATCAATTGGAGAATGGTTGAGTAAATTGTGGTATATGAACATTATGGAATATTATTGTTCTGTAAGAAATGACCAGCATCCTGCTGGTCCTACAGAGAGGACTGGCGAGACTTTCATGAACTGATGCTAAGTGAAATGAGCAGAACCAGGAGATCATTATATACCTCAACAATGATACTGTTTGAGGATGTATTCTGATGGAAGTGGATCTCTTCGATAAAGAGACTAATTCAGCTTCAATTGATCAAAGATGGGCAGAAACAGCTATACCCAAAGAAAGAAAACTTGGAGATGAATCTAAACTGCTTGCATTTTTGTTTTTCTTCCCCGGTTATTTATACCTTCTGAATTCAATTCTCCCTGTGCAACAAGAGAACTGTTCGGTTCTGCACACATATATTGTATCCAGGATATACTGTAACCTATTCAACATGTAAAGGATTGCTTGCCATCTGGGGGAGGGGTTGGAGGGAGGGAGAGGAAAAATCGGAACAGAAGTGAATGCAAGGGATAATGCCGTAAAAAAATTATCCTGGCATGAGTTCTATCAATAAAAAGTTATTAAAAAAATAATTAAATGCCTAATAGATAAATTAGAAGTAAAAAATTAAAATGACAAAATCTAAAAGCTGGTTTTTTGAAAAGACTAATGAAATTGATTTTAAAAAACCTTTTAGCTAACCTGATTTTTTTAAAAAAGAAAACAATCAAAAAACAATAAAATAGCAAATGAGCAAGGTGAAATGACCACAATACCAAAAAAAAAAAAATTAAATCAGAATATATTATGCACTTAGATGTAAACAATACTGAGAACACAAAAGGAACAGCAGGATACCTTCAAGAGTATGAAATACCAGACTCTTAGAAGACCATATGGAGATTTTAAAAACCAACTATCATAAAATGAAATAGATCTATCTGAAAAGGAAATATCAAAGGGAAAAACTCCTGGCCCTAATGGATTCACAGCAGAATTCCATCAAATTTTTAAGAACAATTAGTATCCATATTTTGCAAATTGTTCTAAAAATTTAAGAAATAAAGTATCTTATCAGAATCCTTATATAAGACACAGTCCTAACAACTAAACCATGGAAAGATAATATATCATTAATGAATACTGACTGAAAAATTTAAACAATCCAGCAAAGCATTTGATGAATAAATGAATACATGCATGCTGAATGAATGAGTGAATAGGAATTGATAAGAAAATTTCCCCCTAATTAACCTGAAACAAAAATACACCAGCATAGTGTTAAATGTCACTAATATTTATTATTACTTTAATTGTTTTTTAATTAGTGGCTGACATCACAAGATGATTGCATTTCAAGTTAGATCCATACTCAACAGAATATGACAATTCAGATAATGCAAGAGAATACCTTCACTTAATGATGCCCAGTTAAATGAGTGAAATAAATTCTGCTTAAATTAACAACCAATTTAATTTCTACAGTTCTTTATTTGTTTGGACTAGATATCAGACAATATATCTGAATTATATTAATCGATATGAGCTCTGCTCATCAACTAATTCTAATAGCTCAAATCCCTTTCTATTTCTAAAGAATGAAGCATTAAGTGTTCAAACTGCATTTCAGATTTTTCTTCCATTTGAGGACACTTTGCATTATGGTCCTCAAGCAAGAAACTCCACAGGCATTCAAGACATTTCTTAGCAACAAGTAATGTCCATCAATCAATAAGCATTTATTAAAGGCCTGTTTAAATGCTGAGAATATAAAGAAAGGGAAAAAAAAAAAAAAGGCCTTTCCCCTCCTGAAATTCACAGCTAGAACAATGTTTGTTTCTGAAAGATTGAAATATTGAAACCTTAGGAAAGAAGGGATTTCCTTCATACCACAGAATGAGTAAAAAGTAGAAGTAAATTAAAATTCAATATTCTTGACTCCTTGCTTTCACTTCCTTTCTGTATAGAACCCAGTCTCTGCTAAAGATGCAGACTTCCTGTGGGAAGCAAGGAACAAACACCAGGAAACAAAAATAGTCTGTTTAAATCAGAACTCAGGCAGCCTTGTTTTCAACTGTTCCCTATCAACTTGCTAAATACTTAACCTGGAAGAGGATAAAAGAGAAGATAAGGATACAAGGAAGACAAATTAAGGCTTAAAGCAGATTTGCTGCCTCATGTTCTAAGGTCTCTTATGGGCTCACACTCTTGCTCTGTAGCTACATTGTATTACATTGTGGCCTATGGCCTCTCACCTTCATTACAAAGAGGAGATGCTTAAATCTAAATATAATCCTAGAAGAAACAAAAGGAAGATGCTGGCTTTCACTAGCCATTAGCAAGACCTGTACTTAGAACTTTTTCTCAGAGTTTACACTATCCACAGGTTTACATTATGTACTTCCCAATGTATATGGAGTTTTGCTTTTTTTTTTTTTTTTTTTTTTTTTTTTTTTTTTTTTTTTTTTAATTTATATTGTCCATACTCCCTTAGTCTAGGATTAACTCGTCCCCAGCCACGGAACTAATCTGGCCCACATAGGAAACAAAACCAAATTTTCTCTCAGGACTGCACTTTCAGATTAGATCAGTCACAAATGAATATTTAGGATTTAATTTTGAGCTCAGGATCCCAAATTACTGAAGTAAAAATTGGAAATTACATTCCCAGGTCACTACATATGTTTCTGACTTAATATAACTTCAATTAGCTAAAACTAGCTAATCTAATTGTTAATTCTCAAAGTTAGTTTCTTGATCAATCATCTTTTAAGACATTTTTATCTCTCAAAATATAGTAGCTCAAAAAATTGAGTTTTACAATTTAGATTTACCTGTGGGTTTTTAATTTAATTCTCTACTGAATTGCCAGCATGGCATAATGGCTAATTAGCTGTTAGAGTTAGATGCCTTGGATCCAAACCTTCCTTCTAACACATACTAGATGTTTCATCAAGAAAAGTCACACAACCTCCTGTTGCCCCAGGCAACTCTCTCAAATTAAAAATTATGAAGAGTTTCTAATTTACCTCTGCATTGCCAGCATAGTTTCCATACCAGAAGTTAAGAGAAGTTCAATGATGAAAACACAAGTCCAGATACTCTCCCCTTCAAAGGAAAAATCCTTTGTTATAAGGAGTTTAGAAAATTCTGAAGGTATTCACTAAATCTACTGATTAATTTATGGCCTGGTATCTTTTCTTTGTCAGCTGTCAAAAAGGCTGAAGATAAAGAAAATTAAAAAAAAAAAAAAAAAGCTTTAACCACAGGATCTACTACATAGCGGGCATTCAATAAATGTTTCCTGAATGAATTTTGTTCAGAAATTAACAGGTGAGATATTGAAATGATTTCTGGTCCAAGACTGATTTGAAGAAAGTGGCATTAGCACTTTCCAGGTGTGACCTTAAACCTCTTCTCTATTAGTTAGAAAAGGGCAAACATTTTTATGCTTGAATTTGATAGTTTAAAAACTGGAACAACTAAGGAGATTTGGGGCTCCAGAAAAACAGAAAAATCCAGTATTCTAGTTGACAGCACTAGCTTTCAAAACAGAATTTTTTTTCCCTCTTCTATTCTTTATGTGGAATAGTCATAAATTTCTTGAGTAAAATATTACTTTTCTCTAATGAACATTAATTTTGGGTGCCAGTTTTTAGAAGACATTTCTGTTTCTATTAATGATAAATATAATTTTTAAAAATTATTTCATTCAGTCTCATTAAGATTTATAATCTATCTGGGAACTTTTATCCCTACTCAAAGAAAAAATTTAGGTACTAATTACATATTATACATCTATTTCATTTTTTTAAAGGAGATCATATATGTTCACATACATTCATGAAGAAAACATGTATGTCCATATCCATAATCTTAGATTTAGAGCTAAAAGGGATCTGAAAAGTCACTGAATCTGACCCTCTTATGGTAATGATGATGAAACTAAAACTCAAAGAAATTTAGTGATTTATTCTAGGTCGGAAGGAACAGAATTTGAAATTCTTTCTACAGCAATCAGGATACAAACACAAACTTAGCTGACTACATTTTTCCTAAACACAGATTGGCAGTAGGGTCCTGACCTGGAGAGGCCATAGACAGAGAACACTGGGCTTCTATCTGTCTCTTCCACTTCATTCCAGGACATTATACAAACCTTTTGCTTTTTTGAGCTTCATCTGTAGAAGAATATCTGTCTTGTCATAAAAACGCTTAAATGAGACATTTTCTAAGATGTGGATGTGAAAGAACTAAAAATCTCATTTAGCAGCTTTAAAAAGAAGCATGTTAATTGATTCACATTAGCTACATGTCCCTGGAAAAGACCTTTAATCCTCACTAAAGGTCTGTGAAATTTTTAAAAAAAATTAGGTAGCTATATGTCACTATAACTTCAACATTATAATTTCTTTGAAATTTCATATGTTTATTTTATGCATTTAAAAACAATATTCTAAGGAAGGGTCCATGGACTCTAACAGATTGAGAAAGGGGTCCATGACAAAAAAAAAGCTTAAGAACTCCTGCTATATAAATTGTGGCACAGGTGCTGGTTTACTAAAAGAGAGTTTCCATACAAGAATTTCTTTCCCAATGAAACTGCCAGGTCTGCTACAATTTTAAAATATATATATTGAAGTATTCTATAAATTGTTGAGTACTATACAAACATGAGTTTTAGTTTTGAGGGTTATTCCTTTAAAACCCTTTAGTTAATGGGTCCAATAGCCCATAAAGTATATATCATAGTGTTCACATACTGCATGCACATCTCAATATGCATTCTAACCCTCTAGGAAAACAAGGAGGAATACACCTGATTTTTCTTAAATCCAGCTGGTAATCAGTCGCCAACTACAGATAGACAGACAGCTAAGTGAAAGAAAAAGAAAGAGGGGAGGGGAAGAGAAGGAGGCAAAGATAGGAAGGGAGGGCATATATTGCTCTTTTCTAAATGGTTTCAGATCATTGGCATTTCAGCAATACCTAATACGTAACAGATGGAGTGAGATATGCACTGCTAGCTTTCAGCTGAGAGACTGACATGTCTGGTGATTAATAACCTGTTGTGTGTAGTAAATATGTTCTCCACAGTACTGTGTTTTGATTGGAGGTCAGCAGAAAAGGCATAGCCTCACTAGCTTATGCCCATTTCTCTGCAGCACAGATTTAGACTTCTTGGTAAACACAATTAGTTTAGGAGCTCAGACATAGTTATAAGGACATAGATACTTAGCTTTTCATGACACTAATAAAATGACAACAGTGACTTCTTCCTTTCCTCTTCTATCCTTCTACTTAAAATCACTATCACTTCATATCAACTCAGGATATAGTTTTACAACCGTTCAGTAAAAACTGCACATAAGTTTGTCTTGAAGAGCTCAAAGAACTGGAGTATTAGCATATCACTGGATTTATAGATGGTTTTATGGAGTAAAAAGAAAGCCCCTGCTATCTCCTTCCACTCTTCCTAAAAATAATATGCCCTTTTCAACATGAGTGATACAGATTTTTTTTCTTTTTCAAGTTAATTTTCTCTTGGTGTATAGATTACAAAGTGGAATAGTTCACAGAATCATATTTAAAACTAGAAGGGACCATCTAATCTAGACCTCTCACTTTTTAGATTAGGAAACTGAAGCCCAGAAAGGTTAAGTTACTTTGCCCAAAATCATAGTTACTAAGTGGCATGGGATTTTGGCCCCATAAAACAAATTCAGCTCTGCAATTAAAGCATTCTTTTTCTCTTATCATGAGTTCTCTTATCGTAACACATGGAGTTACACATTCGCTATGTTCAGAGAATAGATGACAATTAGTCTACCCACAGCTTCCTAGAGATTGAAGGGGAGTCACTCTTCCACAGTTATTTTTGTAGACAGTAATTATATTCCCCCCATAATTAGCTCACTTTCAACTAAGCAGTAAAGGGCAAAAGTGCAGTAGTACTATTCCTCACCCTAGCACCACTTAACAAAGATAAAATCTGGCCCTGGTTTGGAGAAGTCTGGTTGGGTAACTTGCTATCTCAGCATGCTCTTAGAAGACGCAGCTGGTGAATATTAAGGCAGGTGGATTTGTGTATTAAAGAATTCAACATGTGCTCTAAATTCAATGGAGCCTAGCTCTACTGTGTAAATACATCTGAGTGGTATACCCATCAAAGACTAAAACACTGGTCCCCTGGGTTCAGCTTTCTGGACAATGCAAGGGGGAAATGTGAAGTATTATTAACAATTCCCTAGAATGTCAGTAACAGGATAGTTCATAACTAATGCTACTGGCTAACTTTCTGGAATCCTACA
Source organism: Antechinus flavipes (assembly GCF_016432865.1). Classification (NCBI taxonomy): domain Eukaryota; kingdom Metazoa; phylum Chordata; class Mammalia; order Dasyuromorphia; family Dasyuridae; genus Antechinus; species Antechinus flavipes. Next base: position 166,125,974 of record NC_067399.1, on the reverse strand, counting down.
TCATTTGCCAACTAGAATTTATGATATGGAGAAATTTCTAGATACCAAGTATAATTTGATAAAGTTAGAATTGTTTCTCTGCTTCACAATTTTAATGATATCTATATACACAAAACTCAAATTCTACTCATTTTCTGAATGTAGAAACTGGGCACAGAGACTAATTCCTTCCTAAAATAGGATTGCTAAGTGATAAAAATCAGCATGTAACCCTTCCATTTCTCTTTCCTTTACTTAGTCCACTGGGCTTTCAAAATATATACAGAAAAAAAAATCAAGCAGAATGTTCCAGTGGAAAACATCATGCATCAAATACTGAGCTAAATGAAACATTACCAATTATATATCTGAGGAAATTGAAACCCAAAGAGATACAATTATTCTTTTCACATTGCAGGCTAACATGTCCCCACAAGCCAGAAAATTCATATAAAATGTTTTAGTTTTTCCTTCATATCAGAGAAATCTGAATTTTTCTTTTTATTTTATGGAGTACAGCATTTTATTGTAAAATTTGGGTTAAGTATTTGGTTGTAGACTCTGTCTCATCTGATGGCCTTTGAATATCATCTGTGGCTTCCATAAAACTCCTCAAAAATTCCCATTTAATTTCTTATGTTGATCAATGATATATGGAAACTGTGATTGGAAAACTTGCAAGGTGGAAAGGATAACTCTTACTTTTCCAAGGTCATGAAAGTGGTTGATGGCACAGCTGGAATTCAAACTAGAATCCAAATTTTATGCCCTTGCCTTTATATCTACAGTTGATCCCTTTTTTCTAAAAACAACCCACTCATCTGATATGCTATTTGAAAGTGTCACCAAACTCTCATTAAGATTCTTTTATTAGCTCTGTATGAAATTACAATTTTGTCTGCAGCAACCCTCTCTCCACTCTATGGACTATTACAACAGAATTAATTCCCCTACCACAAGTCTCTCCATATTGCAATTCTGCCTCTACATAGTTATAATTTGATCTTTCTAAAATATAGATCTGATCACATCACATCCCTATTCAATAAATTTCAGTGGTTTCCTATTACTTCCATGGTCAAATATAAAATCCCTTCTTAGGATTTCAAAACTCTTCCTATTCTAATCCTTTTCCTACCTTTCCTATCTTTTTATACCTTACTCCCTTCCAAATAGTCTATGATTCAATGCTGTTCCTTGCATGCACACATCACTCTATCCCCTGACTCTAAGCTCATATCCCTTGCCTCTAAACTCATTGTCCCACATACTTATAATTCTCTTCTCCTTATTCATCCCTCATAGATTCCCTGGCTTCCTACAAGAGTCAGCTAAAGCCCCATCTTCTACAAAAAGCTTTTCTTATTCTTCTTTAGTCTTGGTGGCTATCCACAATTAATCCTGTATATATCTTGTTTTGTACATAGTCGTTTGCATGATATCTCCCCCATTAAATTGTAAGCTCCTTGAGAGCAATAACCGTTTTTTTTTCCATTCTTTATATGCCAGCAAAATGCTTTAGCAAAATCACATGGCAAGCACTTAAATACTACTTGATTAACTTTCTGGACTTCCAGTCCTTCATAGGTACCTATTTCTATATCCCATGCCCACAAAGCCTTACTCTTCACTGGCAGTTAGATTTGGAACAAGTCTTATTAAACTGCATCCCTTTTTGAGGAGTCAACTGATAACAAATTAAGGTTTAAATTTTCTATCAATATTTAAATAATAAATATATCAACCAAAATGGAATTGCTCTCTAATTTTATGATTTTAGGGAACCCCAAGACATTTTTTGTTTTGTTTTTTATTGGATTTTGCTTTTTGGTTCAAACCTATAATTTCATGTGTTCACAAAACTTCCTATAAGGAAATTCCCTCTACCAATTGAGTTCAGTAATTGCTCTAACCATTAAAATATTAAAGAAACTTGGAACACCAAGAGGTTATATGATTTATCAGACTCACACAGCCAGTATGTGTCAGAGGCAGTACTTAAATATAGTCTGTCTGTCTGTCTGTCTCTCTCCCTCTCTCTCTCCCTCTCACTCTCCCTCTCACCACAATATCATGCTGCTTCTCTCCTTGAAGGATTTGGGAATAAATCATTTTTTAAAAGAGGAAGGTTAGGGAGTAGATATTTAGGAGTGTTTCTAAATACCTCAAGGCATTTATTGGGAAAGATAGGAAGTAGCCTATGGCAGGGAAACCAAACTACTATTACCACTTCAACCATTACTTCTCTTGAGATCTATATGAAAACACCCCACAATCCTAAACCCAAGGCCCTGGGATAAACAGTATTCCTTCACCAGTTCCACTTTTAGTGCCCACTATAATATGAGCTCAAGTCTAAGAACTACCTTTGCTTTTCTACTTATACTCGTAATAATGAGCATAGTTCTTTGCATACATTAAGTATTTAATAAATGCTTCTTTTTTATTCATTCAATGAGGCACCTATTTGCTGGCAATGTAAATCCTATTCTTGCACAGTAATGGAGCACACATTTAATAGGAAATCATTAAGTCCTAACTAGGGTCCATGAGAGTATCTGTTTGACCACATGAAATACTTCTTAATCCTGAAATTCTTGACATCAAAAATGAACTGATCAAGCTCTAAGCTTCTCCAAGAAAATCAGTTTTAAAAGTTTTGGGGGAGACTTTTTGTGGTTGATTTTTTTCCTCAGTCTGCTAAGTAAGTTTGTCACCTCTTAAGTAATCTTAAGTCTTACTATTCTGATGGGTCATCAGAGTCTATCTTTTGGAGGATTCCTTTGCTGCTGAGTGTGTTAGAAAACAAAGAGTTATAACATATCTTTTTAAAATAACACACAAAGTTTTTGTCTCCATGTTCAAATTTTTCTCCACAGTTCTCTTCCCTTCTCCCACCCTAGAATTTTGTGATGATCTGGGGAGGAATCCATAGCGAAATAGGGGATAGGCAGAAATAGAAGGGGAAGAAAAAAAGAGATAATATTTCACAGCCAGACATTTTGGTCACTATTTGGTTTTCATTTTAAATATTTACTTTTGTAGAATAATAATTTTTTTAATTGTGAGATATAATTTATAGAAATATCCTTCTATCCTCAGAGAATTAATTCTTATTTTCCAAGCAATCTCACCATGTCTCACCATGTGTTTTAAATAGCTAAGTTTGTATCCTGTTCTATGCTAAATAAGTTAAGGAGAAAGTAGGCAATGTGGGACAATTCTGTATATATTTTTAAAAACAAATAATAAAATGTCAATTCAAGGCATCTGGGCATATCCATGCTTCCTCTAATAGACAACCATTTTTTTGAAAGCTACAGAAAAATGAATGTGGCACCAGAATTGGCTTACATAATCACCAAAGCCTTCCTTTTCTTTTTTTTTTTTTTACTAAAATGGCTTTCATTATCATTGAATGCTGAATTAAGAGGAAATGTTCTTTAACTTCTGACAGATCTGGGAGCTTCCACTGTTCATATTTCCTCCTAGACCTTCAGAAATTGACTTGTACCAAACATTTTTGGAAATACCACAAACCACTGTTTTTATTAGCAACCAAAGAGCTTTGTAGTAGGATGCTTTGTGTTTTGTTTTCTTTCTCCTAGCCCAGCTGGTTTTGTTTTAATAGCACTGGAGAGATGGTTAAAGTGTTTGTGGCCTTTTCCTAACCCAATAGATTTCTTAAGAATAAAAAAGTTGGAAACTGAACTGATATAATAACATTATACAGGCTGTCTTAACAGATTGGTTAGCAAAGGATGTTTCCTGCTTTCTTTAAGAAGGCAGAGGTAGAAGGTGAGGCTTATTCAAATCCCTTTGGAACAGGCAGATCAAAAGATATTTAATCTCAGTGTCTACCAGTGTACAAAATACAATTACCTTTGAGATCATAGAATTTAGAGCTAAAAGTGATCTTAAACATCTTCTCTAAAACTCTCACTTTACAGTTAAGAAAAACTAAGGCTCCTTTTAGTTACTTAGTGAAGTGATATACACAAATACCAAGTAACTTAGACAGGATTATAACCCACATCTTCTTTCTCAAAATTCAGTGCTCTTTAAAATGCTAATTATATACTTAATGATGATGGTGATGGTGGTGGCAATGAGTATAACAATAAATTTCTGAAAGTTTACGTGTAGAAATGTACTCCAAAGATGTTTTTTTCATCCCCAATTTCTTCCTAGCCTAAACCACCACCTAAATCTCACTTAAGCTAGAAACGCTTAGCCCTCTCCTAAGAATCTAGCCCGGTGGCCAAGCATATACTTAGCTTCCTTTGCTTATAGTTTACTAAGCCATGGAACCACATCTCTTATGCAATGTGGTCTTAATAGTGATACCATAAAGAAAAAAGGGAACAGAATCTACCAAAATGAAATTCTCAGAAGTGGTAGAGAGTAAATCATGGCAACATCTTCATGCCACTAAAAAGGATTTTATCTGAGTGCCTCCTTTGGCCTAAATGCTATGGATTGATTGCCCAAGCATCAACAATCATCAGTGCTAATGATACATAGCACCTTTTAATTATGAACCTCAGAGCACTCTATAAGTATGGTGATAGCCCCATTCAATCCAGATGAGGAAATTTTAATAGGAATAGATGATTCCTCTGGCCCTCCAAGTCTGGAAATATGTTTCCAATTTTAAAAAGTGAGCAATATAGTGATTGAAAAGAACTGTAACTTATCCAACTTCCTGAAAAAAATCTTTCATAGGAGTCATTCATAGTAATCTACATAAGAAAACATAATAACCACAAAATGTTATAAAATCCTGTCTGCTATATTAGTTCAAGGATAGGAAACAAAGGACAGTAATAAAACATAGTTATTAAAAGAAAATAAGAATTTGTATTATGATCTATTTGGCTAGTAATTGAATGATAGGAAGCAAAAAGGTAAAATTAACTGTTAACATTTATACTTAATTTAATTAAGAATGGAAAGGACAGAAGGACCTAGGTAAGTAATAGGGCAACACAATGCAAAATAAATCATTATTGGACAAGCACAAAAATGATACCATCAAGAAAAGCAATTTAGATCATTCATAATACTTCCAACCTATGAATTCATTGTAGCCTTTCAAGGAAAACATTGAGGAATCATTAGGACAGCTTGATAAAGTCATTCTGTTCATTGTGCAGGGATAATCAACCTAAAAATAAATGCTGAAGGTGACTAACCATATGGCAAACATTTCAATGTTAATTCTGTAAATAACTTAGTGCATTGATTTCATTTACTATATTCAAAATACTTCTCTCCCCACATCTTTTCATTCAATTCTAGTCCTTTTTAACTGTCTCCTTACCTTCTTAGTCTCTCATCCAATATATGGATAAAACATTTATAATAAAATGTTTTATTAAAAATAAGGAAAAATAATATTGCCATATTTTGGTTTTCCTCTTTTTCAAATGTGTTGCCCTTCATAATATGTGCAAGTTTCTAGGATCATAACATGTTGCAAATGAGTTCTTTTTCAAGAACCACTGAAGTTATATCTATGCAACAAAATTCATCCAGATGTTTTTGCAGCTCTCCAGATTCTTTCCTCCTTTCCACTCTACACATCTGGATTGTTTTTTTTTTTATTTGCTTGAGTCTTTTTCTTCCCATGGAGAAATGAGAAGAGGTAGAAAAAGAAATGTATATTTTAAGGATTCCTATATCTGAATCAATCTCTTTCCTTCAAAAAAAAAGTCTTGCCTGATGGACCCAGAATAACTCCAATGGCAAATACAAATTGGTTTCTACAATGACCTAAACTTTTTTTCTTCACTAAATACAAGTGCACTGAAAAAAGGAAAAAAAGGAAGAAAGGAAAAAAGGAAAAATTTTACTCTCTGGATCAAACTAGATAAATTCCATGTCTTACACTTTACAAACTACTCAAATCATATTTATCTATATAGAAGATGGATAGTGAAGAAACAAATGTATTGATTAGCAGAATATGCATGCCTGGAAAAAAAAAATTTCCCTATTTTCTTAGCCAATGCCAACTCCCTTCACTTTGTCTTTGAATGATATATCCATCTTACTCTGTAATTAAACCTATTTATCTGTGTGAATTTTTAAGATTATAGAACAAATCATTTCTAATTATCTAGATAGTATAATGATGATAGTTCAAACTCCTGACTACAAATTTCTTTAAAAATAACAAGATAGTAATTGCCCGCTATTTGCAAAGCACTATGCTCAATGATTTAGGAGACTATGTATTAAGTATGCCAGCAAAAATATTAAAGGGTTTCTTAAACTTTTTCCACTTAAAACCCCTTTTTGCCCAAGAAAATTTACACAGCCCTAGATATATAGGTATGTAAAATATGTGTTTAAATCAAACATTTGCTGAAATCAAATCATAATTTTGCAACTCCCAAATTCAGTTATTCAACCCCATATGGAGTTCATGATTTATAATCTATTTATAACATTGTTCTAAACTCTCAATATCTCATTCTACAAGAGATGCTATTTAACTTTAGCATACCCAGAGAAGCATGACAAGTATGGTAAGAGGATTTTGAAACCATGTCATATGAGAAATAGATGAAGAAAACTAGGGAAACAAGGACCATGACAGTTTGTTTCAAATACTTAAAGTAAAGAAGTACTTCAAATACTCAAAGTACTCAGATGAAAAGACATTAAATTTGTTTCATTCAGTTCTAGAGACTAATAAATGGCATTTATATAGCACTTCAGAATATGCATATATGTATATAGATCTGCAGAGACAAACAATAATCCTATGATAGTAGACCCACAGATCTCATTATTAACCTTTTTATCAATAAGCACTATGTTTTTTTAGAGTCTAAATGATATATCATAAGTAGGCTTTAAACATAGATCTTCCTAACTCAAGTATAGCATTCTTATCTACTATGCCATAAATCTCATTATTAGAAAAGATGTCAGAGGACAAATTGTATTCATTTAGGAACATTATCCACATAGCTAACAAATAGTCATCTAACCTTTATTCAAAGAATTTCATTAAAGAGAAACTATCTCCAGTGGAAATAATTTTTTTATTACTTCAAGCCGAAGTTTATCTCATTCAATTTCTTTTCAGTGTACCTTGTTCTGTCTAATGAAATTAAGCAACACAAGTTAATGCCCCTTCCATTTTAAATCCCTTTAAATACTTGAAGGTAGTTACAAGCCTTATCTTCTCTAAATTAAAGAATTCTAGTTCTTTCCACCAAATTTTACTGTCAGTAGTCATGGAACCATTCATCAGTCACTCTTCTCTAGATGTTCTTTAGCTTGACAATTTTCTTCTTTCACTACCTAGCACCAGTCTATCATCCGAACATTATTAAACAATATTATTTTCCTACAGTCTTAGTTCAGATAAACTGGTCTTCCTATTCCTCACACATGGCACTCTAACTTCCTTCTCCCTAACTCTAAAATAGTTCAAGTGAATAAAATTCAACTACTTCATCTCTACTTCATTAAACAAATCTCTTCCTTCAATATACTGCTCATACAAAGTTTTTCCTGCCCTTCCATCTTAAACTACCACATATATAACATACATATATATAACATATACATATATAACAACCTTGAAATAATTTTGTATTTATTCTGCATGTACTTATATACATACATGTTGTTTCCATGGTTGAAAAGTTCTTCAAGGATACTTCATTCTTTGCATTTATATCCTCAATGTACTGTCATTTGGCAGGTGAATAAATGTGTATTGATTGATTGCTTGGGGAAACCAGAATTAGACACAAATCCTGAAATGATGTCTGACCAGAGCATCTACAAAGAAGTATTACTTTCCTCAGTATATACATACATACACACACACACACACACACACACACACACACACAAATATATATATTCAGTATTATTCTCTCTTAATGCAACCTAAAACTGTCAAGGCATATTATTGATTCATATTGAATTTTAAGTCCATTGAAACTTTTTCAGTTTTAAAAAAAATTTTTTTCAAAACTGTTATCTAGCCACACCTTTCTATCTTGTACCTATGAAGGTGACTTCGAAACCCAAGAGTAGGGAATTAGTAGTAACAGCAGGAGCAGTAGTAGTAGTAGTAATAGTAGTAGTATCTGACATTTATATAACATTAAATTATATTTTGCTATGTTTATCTCTATCTCCTAGTCTCTCAAAATCTTTTAGATGCTATCATTCAATGTGTAAGTTGTCATTCCTAATTTTGCACTACCTTCTAATTAAATGTGTGCTATATGTATATTCATTCTAGTCACATAAAAATATTATACAATACAGGGTCAAGGATAGATATACTTACCTGTTTCATCTATAAAACATAATCCAAGCTTGGAAAGAAATCAAGGGGGCCCTTGATGAAAATCAGAGAAGGTTAAATGACTTGGTATTTGGGCTTTTTTTATGGTTTCCTGAACTGATGGGGAGATGCTGGACATTTGCTAAGCATACACAAGGGGAAATTAAGAAAGTAAGGGGGCCTAATGAGGCAGGCATAATCTACTGACAAATATGTCTATTAGTAGTACAAATTAGATGAAGGACAAATAGAATGTTTATGCGACTAAAATTTTAAAAGTCAGTTTGAAATGCTTCATTGCCAATTTCTCAGTACTACTATCAAGTTCCTTCCTCCCTTTTTTTCCTTCCTTCCTTCCTATCTTCCTTCTTTCTTTCCTTTCTTTCTTCCTTCCTTCTCTTTCTTCTTTCCTTTCTTCCTTCTTTCCTTCCTTTCTTTCTCCCTTCCTTCCCTTTCTTCTTTCCTTTCTTTCTTCCTTCCTTCCTTCTCTTTCTTCCTTCCTTCCTCCCTCCTCCTTTTCTTTCCCCTTCCTTCCTTCTTTCTCTTTTTCCACTTCTTTTCCTTCCCTTCTTTATGTCCACATAGGACCTGCAGGTGCAGAAGTAAAGCATTTGGGAGTGACAGCAAAATCAAGAACATGATCATTTCTGTGTGTATCTGAGATAGGATGGATATAGGAAATGAGATAAGAAACTAGTAGGTTAGGGTGTTTGAAAGAGTAAAGTCTCCCAAGATGAGGAAAAAGTTAGAAAGGTAAAAACCAGAGAGCTAGAAGCTGGGGAAGGAATTCCAAGTGTGAGCATGCTGTGGAATTTAGGTAGTCAGAAAGTGGGACTACAGTGTGATTCAATAACTTCCCTGGAAGGTGCTTCATTTGATCCATTTAATCATCTAACCCACTCTACATTCATCATCTTGAAGGCACAAATTATGAAGATCTTGATTACTTCATGCCCACTGATAAACACAAAATATTAATACTTTAAGGACAGCCAAATAAAAGAAAAGATTATAATTAAGAACAGGAAATAGAAAGTTAATAAAATGTTCAGACTCAGGAGAAAGAAATAAAAAAGAATTAAATAAGCACTTATCACATGTCAGACACTATGCTAAGGGCTTAACAAATATTATTGCATCTGATCTTTAAAAGCACCTTGTAAGGCAGGTTCTATTTTCATTTTATAGTTAAGGAAACCGAAGAAGATAAAGATTAAGTGATTTTCTAAGGACACACAGCTAGTGAGGCCATATTTCAATTCAGGTCTTCCTAATTCCACAACTACCCTTCTTTTCACTGTATCACTTGTTGCCTCTAGGTAGAAGTTATCTGATACAGACAAATCATCAATAGCATAAAATTAAGAAGGAAAAGAGAATCACTACATCAGCATAAATTCCTGTCCATCTTCCAGAGATATCTATAACCAGCTTCTCTTAGAATTAAATTTTAGTTAGCCACATATTAAATATGTGATTCTATTTCCAAGGATTCTGTTTATATTCTCCTATTCTGATGGAAATACTCAAGGATACAATCAAGTTCTCCTTCATTGAAAAAATTGTATTTCAATCTTATTTTTGTCCTACCAAGTGTTCTTTCCTTCCTTTCTCCTACCCAGAGAGCCATCCTTTATGTATAGTGATATTTCTTTAAAAAAAAGAAAGTAGGAGAAAATTCAGCAAAATTTGCCAACTCACTAAAAATATCTGACAATATCTATAATATTCGACATCTGAGGATCTTGAGGATCTCAAGCAAGGGGTTAGAATCTAGAAGGGAAAAGGTACCTTCTCATCTCTTTTAGTATCAAACATATTCTTTATAATTTTGCAACATCGATTTTAAAATGTTTGGTAAAATGGCCTAATATAAAAAACTATTCTTTTGCTATTGCCCCACAGCCTAATGAATTATGTACAACAGTGGTTCTCAAACTTTTGTTCTCAGTTTCTTCATGTTGTTAAAAAAAACTATCGAGGATCTGTTCAAAGAGTTTTTGTTCACATGGGTTATATTTATAGCTAGTTACTATATTAGAAATAAAAAAAATTTTTGAATTTGTAGACCCTCTGAAAGGGTTTCAGAGACCCCAACAATTCTTTGGACTACACTTTGAGGACTACTGATGTACACTATATACATAACATTAAATTCCCTTCTTTTGCTCTAGCACCTCTTACACCTGATGAGGGGAGCAAGCAACTGTTTCCTACTGCATTTTCATACTATTGAAACAGAAGCAGCACTTGTGGTAGCAGGTATACTTCCCTTCCAAGAGTACTACCATGATAGAGTGGAAGCCAGGGCAGCCAGAAATTTGCTCTAGCATTAGGGTTTTACTATCTTGAACCCTGTCTACTCACTGACAATAAGCTGAGTCCATACAAGCATTTGGTATGCTCCAAACTCATGTGACTTTTGCTTTTAATTTTTCCTCCCTAAGAAAACCCTCTCATGTTAATTTAACGAACTGATTTCATGCCTATTTCTTTCCAGGCATACAGAGAATCCGGCAACTTGCCCAAAACACAAGATACTTCAGAAATAGACTGAATGAAATGGGTTTCATTATTTATGGAAATCAAGAATCACCTGTTATTCCCCTACTCCTTTATTTACCAAGTAAAGTAGCGTAAGTATTAACATATCTTTCAAAGTATAAAAATTGAGACATGGTAAAATAATCCTATGCCTATGACACCAATCATATCATTCACTGTAGGGCTATATACTTGAAATGAAATAACAAATTCATAAGTTACTTCATGGTCAAACTACTAAGATTCAAAGATTATTCGCTGATTATCTGTTTAACAGCAGTTATTTTAAAAGTGGAAGTAGCAAGTACTGGAAGATGGGGCCCAAAGTTCTAACCTCCAGCTGTCCACAACCTATGTAACCGTGAGTCACTTGACATACATATAGTAAGAAGATAACCTTGTGAGTCTATAAAGCAAAGTAGAAAAGCATGATTGAGAGCATTGAGGTAAATAGCTATAAGCAGAAACAGAAGCAATATTAATCATGGAAGTATACTATAGATCATGGTTTCTTTGACTTTTTCCACTCGTAACCCCTTTTTACCTGAAAAAATTTTATGCAACCCTGTCTCAAAGTAGTGTTTGTGCATGTGCCATGCAAAGTGCACATACTGTATGTTCAGAACCAAAGCTACAGTGAAGTTGCATAATGCAATTCTGAAATCTCTTTTAGTCATTGCATTCAAATGACCCACAGCTTCAGAAATTTTGCTATAGACAACCTGGAGAAAAAGAAGAAAAAGGAGATAAGTTCAATATATCAATAAAAAGCCTGGCACAGAGGCCTCTTCCACAGAGTTTATAGAATTTTATCGGTTTTTAAAGTTGTTTTCCTTTACAATGTTTTTGTCTTTGTATATATTAACCTCTTAACGACTTAACAGTGTTCACTTTATCCTAAGTCAACTCATACAGGTCTTTCCAGTTTCTTCAAAAACTGTCCATGTCATTATTTATTATGGCACAAAAATATTCCATTATATTCATACATTATAATTTGTTTAGCCATAATCAGATCAATGGTATCTCCTTAGAGTTCTAGTGATTGACTACTACAAAAAGAGTTAGTGTGTGTATATATATATATATTTTAATAGATACTAGTCCTCTTCCTCTTCTCTTGAGATCTTTGAGATATATGACTATGGTAATCAAATTGTGTCCAAAGTCACTGTTTAGTGACATTTTAGTATGGCTTCAAATTGCTTTCCAGAATGGTTGAACCAATTCACAGTTCCACCTGTGGCATAATAGTATACTTATTTTTCCATAAACCACCAAAATTTAGCAATTTCCTCTTATCATCTTTGCCAATCTGATGAGTGTAAGGTCAAATTGTAGTGCTGTTTTAATTTACCTTTCTCTAATACCAGTGATTTAAATCACTTTTTTCATATGATTTTTGATAGCTTGGATTTCTTTGAAACTGCTTTTTTAATATCAATTAACCACTTATCTATTTAGGAAGAAATCCAATTCTCATAAATTTGCAGCTACACTTTTTGTATATTGGGATATATTTGGATTTTTATGAAAACAATTTTCCCTGCATTCCTATTTCTCTTCTAATTTTAACTGCATTGGTTTTGTTTACACAAAAGATTTTTTTTTAATTTTATGTAATCAAAATTGTCTGTTTTATTCCTCTATATGTTGATTCATTATAAACTCTTTCTCATCCATAAGTCAGAAAGATAGTGTCTCTATTTCGCCTCTAATTTACTTTGCAATATCAATGCCATTTAATCTACTATCAACTATATCAACATCATTTATCAATTTGAAGCATATTTTATGGTTTGAGATATTGGTCTATACATATACAGATCATATATGACTTGAGACTGTCTAAATCTAATTTTTGACAAATTTTTCTTAGAAACGTATCAAATAGTAATATTCTACCCCAGGAATGGGCATTTTTTGATTTATCAAAAACTACTGTTTGTATATCAAATACTATTATGCTGTGTAAATAGAGTCAGTACAAAAATCTTGAGACAGTGCAGAACTAGAGGCCAACTCTGACATAAAAACAGCAAGCCACAAAAAAGGCAGGAAAAATGTTTTTGTTTTTGTTTTTGTTTTTTTTTTAAATAGCTTAACTATAGAATGTTACTATGCTGATAGGCATAAACTTAGAAGAGGACAATAGTGTCCAAATGGCTACATGTAAATCCTCAAAGAAAAATGTAATTTCATCTCAGATGCAAAAGGAATTTCTGGAAGACCTTAAGAAGGAGTTTAAAAAGCAAATTAGAAAAGGAGAAGAAAAACTGAGAGTAATGCAAGACAATTATGAATAATAAGTCAACAGCATAGAAAACAACATTAAAAATTATCAAGGAAAATAACTTCCTAAATATAGAATTTGGCAAATGGAAAGCAAAGTAAAAAAAGTTCACTGAAACAAATATTTCCTTAAAAATTAGAATTAAACAATTGGAAGCGAATGATTGTATGAGACATCATGATATAAAAAAAGTTCACAAAAGTAAAAAATTTTAGAAGAAAATGTGAAATTTCTCACTGGAAAAACACATGACTTTCAAAATAGATCCAGGAGGGATCTCATATAATAATTAGTCAATCAAAAAAAAAACTGCCTTGATATATTAGAACCAGAGGGCAAAATAGGAATTGAAAGAATCTATTGATCATCATCTAAGAGAGATTCCAAAATTAAAGCTCACAGGAATATTACTGAGGAAATTCCAGAGCTCACAAATTAAGAAGAAAATATTGTAAATAGCCAAAAAGAAACAATTCAAATATCATGAGCTACAGTCAAAATTACACAGGATTTGGCAGCTTCCACATTAAAAAAGTGGAGAGGTTGGAATATGATAAACTAAAAGGCAAATGAGTTAGGATTACAACCAAAAATCACCTAGCCAGCAAAGCAGAATATAATCTTTCTAGTAGAAAATGGTTATAATCAAATAGAGGTCTTTTAAGATAGCTAAATAAGAAACAGAAATGAATAAAATAGTTTGATCTCAATAAGAGACTCGAGGGAACCATAAAAAAGAGAAAAAAGAAGTGAAAACACAAATTCAATCAAATTAAACTTTCTATTTCTATATGATAAAATAATACTTATAACTTTTAACAGCCTTATTATTATAAGAGTAATCAGAAGAAATATATATAGTCAGAAGTATGGACAAAAGGCGACATTGATGGGATGGTATCCCAAAAAATAAAAATAAATAAGTAAATATGAGAAAGAAAAGTGCACTGGAAGATGGAGGGACACAAATTATCCCACATAAAAGAAGCATAAAAAAGAAATAATAACCATATGCTTTTCAGTTCATAATACAATGAAAGTTATATTCAATAATAGACAATGGAAAAAGAAAAAAATTAATTAGACATTAAATTATCTGATGATAAAAACAAGTGGATTAAAGACTAAATCATAGAAACAATCAATTTCATTAAAGAAAATTACAACAATTAAACAAATTTATGGGATGTAGCCAAAATGTTACTTAGAGGAAAATGTGTATTTCTAAATGTTTATATCAATAAAATAGAGGGGAAAGTAGATCAGTAAATTGAGCATGCAACTAAAACCAACTAGGAGGAAAAAACAAATTAAAAATCAATTAAACATTTGATTGTTTAATTTGGAACTTCTGAAAATAATTTGGAAATTCTGAAAATAAAAAAGATTAATAAAATTGAAAGTAAAAAAAAATGTAATTAATGAAATACAAAAATTAGAACATGTTTTATGGGAAAAAACAATAATATAGATAAAACATTAGTTAATTTGATTATAAAAAAGAAGGAAGAAAACCAAATTACTAGTATCAAAAATGAAAGGGATGGATTCACCATCAATGAGTAAGATTTTTTAAAACAATTGTTAGAAGCTATTTTGCACAATCATATGCTAATAAATTTGATACTCTAAATGAAGTGGATGACTATGAAAATATAAATTACCCAGAATAATAGAATAATAAAAACATTTAAATAACCCAATCTTAGAAAAAATAAATTGAACAAGCCATCAATGAACTTCCTAAGGGAAAAATCCCCAGGAATATAGATGGATGGACAATCAAATTCTATCAAACATTTGAAGAACAATTAATCCCAATACTGTATAAACTATTTAGAAAACTAGGCAAAGAAGGAGTCCTACCAAATTCCTATTATGAAACAAATATAATACTAATACCCAAAACAGGAAGAACCAAAACAGAAAAAAAGAAAATTATAGAACAATTCTCCTAATGAATATTCATGCAAAAAATTTAAATTAAACATTAAAAGAGAGATTACAGCCACATATGACCAGGTGGAATTTATAGCAAATATGTCAGGCTTGTTTAATATTAGGAAAATTGTCATCATAATTGACCACATTAGTTACAAAACCAACAGAAATTATATGATTATCTCAATAGATGCAGAAAAAGCCTTTATCAAAATACAGCACCCATTCCTATTAAAAACACTAAAGAGCACAAGAATAAAGAAAACTTATCTTAACATAATAGGCAATATTTATCTAGAATCATCAGTAAGCATTATCTATAATAGGAGAAGCTAGAAGTTTTAAGTTCGGAGTAAAGCAAGAATGCCTGTTATCACTTCTATTACTTACTAACTCGATAATTGTTATCCAGAGCAATGAGAAGAAAAAGAAATTAACTAAGATAGGAAATTTTTAAAAATCATTCTTTGTAGATATTATGTTATACTTAGACAACCTTAGAGAATCAACTAACAACCTACTTTAAATTATTAATAACTTTAGCAAAGTTGCAGGATACAAAATACATTCACATTAATCATCAGCATTTCTACATTTAACAACAAAGCTCAGCAGTAAGAAATCGAAAGAGAAATTCTATTTAAAGTAAGTATAGATAATATAAAGTACTTGGGATTTTAACTGCCAAGACAAACCCAAGAACTATATGAGGACAAATATAAAACACTTTTCACAAAAATAAAGTCAGATCCAAACAACTGGGAAAATATAAATTGCTTATGGGTAGGTCGAGTCAACAAAACTGACAATTCTGCCTAAATTAATCTATTTACTCAGTGACATACCAATCAGATTATCAAAAGATTATTCTATAGAGCTAGAAAAAAATAATGGAAGTCATCAGGAAAAACATAAAACTCAGGATACCAAGAAAATCAACAAAGGAAAATGCAAAAGGATATATTCTAGCTGTACCAGATTTCAACCTGTATTATAAAGTGGTAATTATCAAAACAATTAGCTATTAGTTAGGAAATAGAGTAGTAGATCACTGGAATAGATTAGATACAAATTACATTATAGTAAGTCATCATAATAATCTAATATATGATAACTCAAAGATTCAAGCTTTGGGGGGGGAAACTTATTACTGATCAAAAAACTTCTGAAAAAAACTGAAAAACAGTATAACAGAAACTAAATATACTCCAACATCGCAAATGTTATATATACCAAGATAAAGTCAAAATGATAATGAGTTACATATAAAGGATGATAACATAATCAAATTAAGAAAGCATGCAACACTTCATCTGACAAATTTAAGGGAAGAATTTAAAACCAAATAAGATATAAAGAGCATTACAAACCATAAAATAGATCATTTTGATTACATAATATTAAAAAAATTTTCTACTAGCAAAACCAATATAACCAAAATCATAAGGAAAGCAGAAAACAAAAGGGAATTTTTGGCAATAAGTATGTCTAATAAAGACCTCATTTCTCAGTTATATAAAAAAGAATCAAATTTATAAAAATGCAAGTAATTTCTCAATTGATAAATGGTTAAAGGACATGAATAGGATGTTTTTAGACAAAGAAATCAGTTATCTATAGTCATATGAAAAAATGCTGTAAATTATTATTGATTAGAGAAATGCATATTAAAACAACTATGATATCATTTCAAAACTATTGAATTGGCCTAATATCACTAAAAAAAAAGAAAATGATGGATGTTAAAGGGTTTCTGGGAAAACTGGGACATTAATGTTCCATTAGTAAAGTTGTGAACTGATTCAACCATTATGGAGAGCAATTTGGAACTGTCCCAAAGGGTATTAAACTATATATACAGTTGATTCAACAATAATACAACTAGGTCTATAATTCAGACACCCAAAAGAAGTAAACAGGACTTATTTCTACAAAAATATTTATAGCAGTTCTTTTTATGGTAGCTAAAAATTGGAAACCAAAGGGATGCCCATCAAGGAAATGGCTAAACGAGCTGTACTATATAGTTGTGATGAAATATTATTGTGCCATAAATAATGATAAGCAGGATGATTTCAGAAAAACCTAGAAAAACTTACTTGAAGTGAAGCATAATGAAGTGAAAAGAGCCAGGGAAATATTGTACATAGTAATGACAATATTATTCAATGAAGAATTGTGAATGACTTAGCTATTCTCAATAATATAATGATTCAAAGATCCAAAAGAACTAATGAGGAAGCATGCTATCTTCCTCCAGAAAAGGAACCAATATTGATTAAATACAAACTGAAGAATGTTATTTTTCAGCTTCTTTCTTTCATTTTTTTTCTTTTATTTGAGTCTTTGTACAAAATGACTAACATTCAAATGCACATGTATAACCTATATCTGATTTTTTTATCATGTCAGGAAGGGGGAAAGAGGGATAAAATTAGGAACTCGAAACTTTAAAGAAAAATATTTTTAAAATAAACATCAGATCTAATTCTAGAGCACTACAGTCAACAAAAATTGAGGTGAAACATTTTCCAGTCCAAGACAACTTTGAAGATCAGAAGGAAAGATATATGACATTGGAAAGAGAACTGCACCAGATCACAGCAGCCCCAATAGTAGCCCCAACAGAAGTTAAGTGGGCTTTGGAGACATCAATGACAGCAGCAACAGTAGCAGCATTTTCAAGTGCTCTCATCACCCAGAGACAGTAAGGAGATTTGACAACTGGTCAAAAAGAGATAAAGATGACTTCTCTGCTGGTGCTGAGAAGATGCTGTTGTTTGGCAACTCCACTGACCATTCCACAATTCTAGGGCAAAGAACAGTTGTGGTTTCATAGGAAAAGGAACTCCACTTCCATAACAAAAAAGAACACTAGTGCTGGCCTTTAAAAGAGAACAGAGCCCCAACAAGGCTCTGAACAAGGACATAGCAATCACACCTCTACCAGGATCACACAACCTTGGAATCACAGAAATTTTAAATCTTTTCCCTCCTCCCCAGTACTAGTAGTGAAAACAACAGGATGAAAAAGCCTGAAAATTGGGACAGTTATTCCTCCTCCCATCCCAACTCTCAGGTGCTCATCTCCTCCCAATCCAACTCTAACATATATTTCAAAATCAAGAAATAGTCTGGAAAAAAATGAGTTAACAAAATACAAAAGAACTTGACAATTAAAAAAACTACTATAGTAGTATAAAAGCTCAAGAAACAAATGCAAAAGAAGACAACATTTGAAAACATCTATAAGGAAAGCTACTAAGAAAAAAATGCTAATTGGCCACAAGCCAAACAAGAGTTCCTAGAAGAGCTGAAGAAAAAGAATTTTTAAATGATTTTTAAAATCAATTAAGAGTGGTAGAAGACAAATTAGGAAAAGAAATCAGAGCAATGCAAGAAAATTAGGAAAAGAAAATTAACAGCTTGATACAAAAGGTACAAAATCAAACTGAAGAAAAAGAATTTTAAAAGCAGAATTGGTAAAATGCAAAAAGAGGTATAAAAATCTCATTTTAAAAAGTTCTTAAAAATTAGAGATGGGTAGGTAGAAGCTAATGACTCGAAGAGACCTCAAGGAACAATAGAATAAAGTCAAAAAGATGAAAAAGAAGAAGAAAATGTGAAATGTCTCATCAAAGAAACAACTAACCAAGAAAATGGATTGGGGAGAAATAAAGAATTAATGGAGTATTTGAAAGCCACAACCCCCAAAAAAACTACCTACAAATCATATTTCAAGAATTTGTAAATGAAAACTTCTCCAAATATTTTAGAAACTGAGGGCAAATACAAATCGAAAAAACTCACTAATCATCTGAGATAGCAAAATGAAAATTTCCAGAACTACTATAGCTAAATTATAGAGCTCCCAGGATAAGAAGGGTATAGTACAAGCAACTAGAAGGAAACCATTCAAATATCAGAGAACTATAATCAGGATCACATAAGACTTAGCAGCTATACCATTACAAAGTATTGGGTATAGAACCCAACTCTAACATATATTTCAAAATCAAGAAATAGCCTGGAAAAATGAGTTTTAAAAAAGGAATATGATATTTCAAAAGATAAAGAAACTAGAATTAACAATCAAGAAGGATCTACCCAGCAAAAATGAGTATAAACCTTTGGGGGACAAGGGTGGGGAAGAAGGAGAAATGGACATTTCATGAAATAGAAACTTTCAGACCAGGGATGAATAGAAAATTTGACACTGCAACACAAGCCTCAAAAGAACTATCAAAAGACAAACAAAAGAAAAAAATAAGGGGCTTAATAAAGTAAAACTGTTAACATTTCTATATAGAAAAATGATAATTGTGATTTCTAAAAATTTTGTCTTTATTAGAACAGTTAGAAGGCATCTACATATACAGAGGACATGAGGAAGAGTGATTTCTGTTGGAATGACCTCAAAAAAATAGTAAGAAAGAGGAATGCACTGAAAGAAAGCAGAAGCAAACCTAAGAGAATATTGGAGTGTTGATCAAAGGGAGTACAGATTCAAGGAAACAATGGTAAAAAAAAAATACTTGGAAAGAAGAAAAGATTAAAAAAGAGAGAAGATATGAAGAGATAGAAGGATAAACAGAAGAAAACAGAATGGAGAGAATTTACAGTAATCATCTATGATGATAGCAATCAAAATAATCAACTACAAATGTGAATTTATAGTTCATCCATAAATATATATATATATACATATATATAGTTAATCCATAAAAGGGATGCTAATAGCAGAATGTATTTAAAACTGGAACCTAACCATGTGTTGTTTATAAGAAATACCCTTGAAAAAGAAAGACCCTTTAACACACAGCCAAAAGAATGAACTGGAACAGAATCTATTATATTTCAGCTAAAGAAAAAAGATAGGGGTAGCAATCATGATCTAAAAGAAAGAAAAAACAAAAATTGAAATAATTAAAAGAGATAATAAGGGAAACTGCAATATATTAAAAGGTGCCAAAGTAGTATCAGTAATAAATAATATATGAACCAAATATCAGAGCATCCAAACTTTTAAATAAAAAGTTAAATGAGTCATAGGAAGAAATAGACTGCAAAATTGTACCGGTGGGAGACTTTAGCTTTCTTTTCTCAGAAATAGAAGGTAAGAAGATGAATAAAATTTTAGAAAAGTTAGATGTGATAGAGCTCTGGAAAAAACTGAATGGGAATAGAAAGGAGTATTTTCTTTTCAGTGATACAAGTCACCTACACCAAAATGAACATCTATCAAGGCATGAAACCCACATAAATAAATGCAGAAAAGCAAAAATATTAAATGCACTCTTTTCACACGATAATGCAATAAAAATTACATTCAATAAAGGACTTAGGAAATAATCTCATTCTAAAGAATGAGTGGATCAAAGGACAAATCGTGGAAACAATCATAATTTTATAATAATGGCAACAATGAGACAACATGCCAAAATTGAGCAGAAATTTTATATTTCTAAATACACACATCAATAAAAGAGAAAAATCAGATAAATGAATTAACAAACTAAAAAAAATTAGAAAAAAAATGTAAAATCCCCAATTAAATACCTAAACAGAATTCCTAAAAATCAAAGACGACATTAATAAAACTGAAAGTAAAAAAAAAATCATTTAACTAATATTTTAAATAAAAATTTTAAAATTTTAAATAAAACTAATAAATTAGTTAGGAGCCAATAAAATAAACATTTGGTTAATTTGTTTAAAAAAAAAAGAACATCAAATTGCCAGCATCAAAAGTGAAAAGGGTGAATACAATACCAATGAAGATAAAATTAAATCTTCTTTGCAATTATTAAGAGCTATTTTGTCCAATTATTTGCCAATAAATTTGATAAACTGGGTAAAAATGATGAATAGTTAAAAAACAAAATTTGCCCACATCAACAGAAGAAGAAATAGTATACTTTAATAACCTGACCTTAGAAAAAGAGATTAAACAAACCTTTAAAAAAAATGCTGAAAAAACAAATCTCCAAAACCAAACAAGTGACTGTAAAAAAAATTCAAAGAATAATTAATTCCATTATAAAATAAACTATTTTAAAAAATACATAAAGGAGGCCTATTCAAATTTCTTTTATGATACAAATATAGATCTGATACTTCAGCCAAGGAGAGCAAAAATAGAAAGAAAACTAGAGACCAATTTCCCTAATGAATATTGATGGAAATTTTTTAAACAAAACACTATCAAGGAAACTAAAACAATATATCACAAAAACAATACACTATGAGCAGGTAGGATTTATACCAGGAATTCAGAGGTAGTTCCATATTGGAAAATATAAACATAAAGGACCATATCAATAATAAAACAAAAATCACAAGATTATATCAATAGATGCAGAAAGTGCTTTTGACAAAATGCAACACATTCTCATTTTTAAAAAATACTAAAAATATAAGAATCAATGGATTCTTTTCTTAAAATAAGTAGTCTTAAAATCAAAAGCAACCATTATGTATAGGAAAGATAAACTAGAAGACTTCCAATAAGATCAGGGGTGAAGCAAGGAAGTCCATTCATTTTGTTCAACATTATATTAGAAATGTCAGTTATAGCAATAAAAGAAAAAAGAAATTAAAGGAATAAAAATAGACAAAGAAACACTCTGCAGATGATATGATGGTGTATTTAGATAAATCTAGAAAATCAACTAAAAAAGCTGAAACAATTAACTTTAACAAAGTGAAGGACACAAAACAAACCCATATAAATCATCATTTCTATATATTATAAACAAAACTCGAAAGGAAGAGAGAGAGAAATTCCATTTAAAATAACTGCAAACAACATGAAATATGTTGGAATCTGACAAGACACATATAGGAATTATGTAAATTACAATTACAATTACAAGATATTTTTCACAAAAATAAAGATAGACAAATGATTGGAGAAACATTAATTGCTCATGGATAGACTGAGACAATATAATAAACATAATAATTCTATCTAAATTAATGTATTTATTCCTTCATGCCAAATTAACAAAGAACTATTTTAAAGAGCTGGAAAATAATTAATAAAATTCATCAGGAAGACAAAAGGTTAAGAATATCAAAGGCAATGATGAAAAAACACAAAGGAAGATAGCCTATCAGTACCAGATTCCAAACTATATTACAAAGTATAATCATCAAAAACAGCCTAGGATTGGTTAAAAAATAGAGTGGGTAGATCAGTGGAATAGATTAAGTGCTCAACATATAGTAGTAAATGACTATTTGATAAATGACTAAGATTTGAGGACAAGAAATCACTTTTTGATTAAAAAAAACTGCTAGGAAAACTTTCAAACAATCTGGCAGAAATTAAGCACAGATCAGTATCTCATAGTGTATACCAAGATGATGTCAAAACTAACATATAATTTAGACATAAAGGGTGATATCATAAACAAATTAGGGAAGTGGTAAAAAAAAAAATACTGTCAAGTACATGGATAAGGAAAGAATTTATGATGACCAAACAAAAAGTAGGATCACTGGAGATGAAATGAATAAATGAATAATTTTAATTGCATGACATTAAAATAGTTTTGCACAAACAAAACCAATGAAGACAAAATTAGAAGAAAATCAAGAAACTAGGAAAAAAATTATAGCATGTTTCTAAGTAAAGGTCTCATATCTTAGAGAGAGAGAGAGAGAGAGAGAGAGAGAGAGAGAGAGAGAGAGAGAGAGAAGTC
Organism: Antechinus flavipes; assembly: GCF_016432865.1. Lineage (NCBI taxonomy): Eukaryota > Metazoa > Chordata > Mammalia > Dasyuromorphia > Dasyuridae > Antechinus > Antechinus flavipes. The sequence goes on along the minus strand of NC_067399.1, from coordinate 166,103,191 downwards.
TAATTAATTCCCAAATTAAGAAATGGTCCAAGAAAAGCAGTTTTCAGGAGAAGAATTCAAAGGTATCAGTGGTCATGTGAAAAAAAATTCTACATCTAATCATATTGACTAATATGACAAAAAAGGAAAAGGACAAATGCTGGAGGGGAATGTGGGTAAATAGGGAACCTAATGCATTGTTGACAAAATTGTGAACTTATCAACTGTTGTAGAGAACATTTTGGACCTAGATCCAAAGGGATATAAAACTGTATATATCCTTCCTACAAGCAACACCTTTATGCAGCTAAGTGGTACCATGGATAGAATGCCAAGTCTGGAGTCAATAATCCAGCCTCAAATACTTGCTAGTTGTGTGAACCTGGGCAAGTCATTTAATCATGTCTATCTCAGTTTCCTCATCCATCTCATACATATGCATATATATACACACACACACATACATACACACCCTGTGGCACTTGATACTTTTATCAAAAACTTGAATCAAGGCACAGATGAAATGCTTATTGCATATAGTTAACACAGATTATGAGGCTAGAATTGGGGGGAAGAGAAACAATAAAATTAAATTTGATAGTAATAGTCTAGAGCTGAGATAGTGAAATAGGAAGAACCAGTATAGATCTTCCTTCCACAATGTGCTAACCTGAATTCTAAAGAGAAAAATCCCAAAAAAGTCATAATGAGTCATTTGTCCAGCCCAGGTGGAAACTGAGGATGGAGTCAGGCTCATATACTCATAGTATACTAAGAACAGAATACTCCAGCACCCTAGAAGAGACAATGTATCCTTAGAAAGAAGAAATCCCAGACCTACACGGTGACACTCAAATCTATACTGGGAAATTATGATGGGGATATTTACCAACTAGCATCTATGTAATACACCAGCTAGTTGAGGGGAGTCACTGACTCAGGGTGGGCTGAGAAGAATTCCTGTGCCCATGGACTGCATTCCAGATGGGAAGATACTAGAAACTGAAGCTAGACAGAAACAAATTAAAAGCAAACAACAGCTGTGGAGCCCAGACTCCAGGAGCAGAGCAAGATCTCAGTTCCTGCATCTAGCCCAACATGAGGAGGAATAATCTGGGCATGAATTCTAAACCAAAGGTGAGTTTTCAGATCTGCAATTCCAAACTAATATAGCTTTCCAGGTAGTTGATGAGAAGCTGAGTCCAGCCAAATTTCAGGTCAGAAACTTAGAAAGTTCAGATTAGGAGCTCCAACAATAAAATTTTGCCCTAGACCAGCCTATCTTAGGATCACAAAAGCTTGCATGTTGCCTGCCTGTCTGTCCCTGAGATTCTGAAATAACACAATGTTTAAAACCTCCAAGAAACAGCAAAAGGACCAGCCTAGACTTTGAATCCAGAAGTGTGACTGAGTCTAACCCTAATAAGAAGTCTAAAATGAAGAAGTAGATTAGAAAAATGAAGGAAAAAAAAAGAATCCCACCATAAATGACTACTATGGTGTCAAGAAACTCAAGACACAAACAATGAATGATTCTAAAATAACTATAAAGAAAACCTCAGAGAAAACACAGCATACACAAACTCAACTACAATTCCTGAAGGAGATAAAGCAAAAAAAAAAATTTTAAGAAAATAGTTTAAAATGCTTTTTAATAAATGAAATAATAGTTCTTGAGGGAAGAATCTGAAAAAGAATTAATATCTTCACATATGATATATAAAACCTTGCCCAAACAACAAAGTTCCTGAAAATTAAAATGAACCTGATAGAAACAACATGAAATATTACAATAAAGTCAAAAGGATGAAAAAATAGAAGAAATGTGAAGTATTTTATAGCAAAAGCAACTGATCTGAAAAAAAAAGATTAAGGGGGAAAAATTAAGAATATAAGGATGTCAAAAGAAAAAAACAGTATACATATATTGACAGTATATGTCAGATTTTTTAAAAATCATAAAAGAAAACTTCCTAGATCTCTTGGAACTAGAGGGCAAAGTATAAATAAGATCTTCAGATGATCTTCCAAAAGAAACTGCAAAATGAAAACTCCCAAAAGCATAATAATCAAAATCTAGGGCCTTACAGTTGGAAAAAAATACAGTAAATAAACAAAAAGAAATAATCCAAATATCAAGGAGCAATAATCAGTATCATACATAATTTAACAATCACAACTTTTAAAAAAGGAGAGAATTTGGAATACAATATTCCATAATGCAAAGGATATGGGTTTAAAATCAAGAATAATTTAGAAAAACTGAATACAATGCTAGTTGGAGGAGTTGAACATTTAATGAAATAAAGGACTTTTCAAGCATTCTTGATGAAAAAACTAGAATTGCATAAAAATTTCAAGGTTTAAACATGGGAGTCAAGAAAAACATAAGAAAGTAAATACTAATGAATAACCTTGTCCTTAAACAAAAATTAGACTTATCAATAACATTAAGCAAAAGAAGAATAAAATGTTTATTTTCAAATTTGGACAAATCTACATGTTTGCTCTGAAACTTATCAACATCAGGGTTCACAGAGACAATCCAACTAAGCATAGCCTGGGAGTGGTTGTATCTTACTGATCTTAAAAATGAAGAGAGGGGAGAAAGAATACAAGTTGGGGGATGGGGACAAGAGAGAAAAATTAGCCCTTAGAAAAATAATCTCTAAGGATTTTTATAGCTGTTTTTTGAAGTGGCAAAGAATGGGAATCAGAAGATTCCCATAAACTGGAAGATTGATGAACAGGTTATGATATATGAATTTGATGAAATTTTATTGTAAAAATAGTGATGAAGAAGGTATGGTCTCGGAGAAATTAGTAAATACATATAGGAAGTAATGTAAAGTAAATACATCCAGGAGAACAATTTATACAAGGACAACAATATAATGAAGTCAAGTTAGTTTGAAAGAATTAGGAACTCTTCTTAGTATAACATAAGCACAATGTTAAAGGATTAATGATGAAATATGCTATATCCAACATCAGGGAGAACTTCAGCAAAGAATCAGGCATTATTTTTTAGACATAGCTAATGTACATATTTGTTTTGATATACTATACATGTTTGTACAGCCAATTCAAACAATTGTAATAAGTTCTCAGCAAGGTGGGAAATGAGAGGCAGATTTTCACTGATTGAAATATGTATTTTTTTTAATTTACAAATTTAATAGTGACAAATGTAGTCTTACATTTGAGATAATCAACTTTATAATTAAAGAATTATGGGCTCTCAATGGCCATCAGAAATCCAAAAAAGAACATACCCAATCATCTACTCTTTGATTGAAGTAAGAAAGTACAACCTACTATTTAAAGAAATAACCCATTCCACTTCCAATAATTTTAATTGTTACAACTTGTCTTTACTTCAAACCTAAATCTTTGCAACTTCCATACTTTGTTCCTAGCTCTACCCCTAAAAGATCATTTTATCTTAAGCTGTATTATTATCTAATATTTACATAGCATTTTAAGTTTAGCAAAGTATTTTATGTATATTATTTCATTTAATTTTCAAAATACCCTGTGAGAAAAGTACTATTATTGTTCCCATTTTATAGAAGAGACAACCAAGTCTGAGAGAATTTAAGTAACTTGCTCAGAGTCATATACAAGTTGCCACATGGAGCTGGAAAAAAAAAATAAAGAACTTCTTGTTTGTTTTACATAATTTCAAGTAAACTCTCACTGGAAGGCAATGCTTTACAACTCCCTAATCAATTCATTATTCTATTCATCATAGCAGCCATTCCTTTTCATCCTTCCTGAAGATTACCATAGCATCCCCTTCCCTGTCCTCTCAGTTGAAGACTTCATATTTCAACAGAGTCAGATTATTCCCCAAGAGCTTCTTCTTTCTTCTCTTTTCTCCCTCTTCTCATATAACTCAGATATTTTCCCTTACCATCTCCTTCAACTTTGTCTCACATGAAGAGGAAGACTTTCTCTTTGCTAACATGAACAGCTCTTCATGCACTCTTGATCCCATTTCATTTCATCATCTTCAGAAGATTGTATCCTCTATCATTCTTACTCTCTCAGAAACCTTTAATTTTTCCCACCCTAATGGCTACTTGTTTTCCTGCTGCTTACAACAAACCAATATCTCCCCATCCTTAAAAATAAAACCTCAGTTAATCCATCCAGCCCTATTAACCATTGTTCTTCAGGTCACCTTCCTTTCTCAACTAAATTTCTTGAGAAAACCATCAGAAAAGTTCCTTATTTATATATGGGTCAATATAGCTTCATTCCTTTGGTGTGTACAAGTGACATAAAGACTATGAAATTGGCTTTTTTATTTCAAAAATAGCTGGTTTGAGAGAATTAGTAAAGTACTTTATATCATAGAATTAAAAGCACTTTATTTCATGTATAATTATTGAGCTCTTGTCCTGTATAATTTTATGGCTAACTTTGAACTATGCAATACAGGAAAAAGATAAACAACCATGTTTATCTAATTTTCTCACCCCAAATATAATGACTAATTCTCAGTTCTTACTTCAACCATAGTAGCTGTGAAATTTTCTTGGCTTTTAAAAATAATGTCTTCCTTGATTTACTTGATAAATCTCCATTAGGAATTTGCAGGGAAAACACTAAAATTCTGAGAAAGAAGACTGAATTTATGATGTCTCTTTTTCATCTGGCTCAAGCCTTCTTTCTGAATTATGACTCGAAGATTTCTATAGATCTGTCAGACTCCTAAAAAAAAAAAACAGACTTTTTAATGCTAACAGGTCTGATGCATTTTTCTCTCATCTTGGGTGGATTCATTCATGTATTAAAGGTTATCAAATGGGAATTGCTGGGCCTAACAAGAAAAGAATCACTTTTCAAGTTTATGCCCTATTGTTTAATGTCTGTCATTTGAATATAAATATGCAGGAATTTGTTCAAACTTTGAGGCTTTACATTCCAGAATCTCTGCTGCTACTAAAAAAGAGAAAAACCTGATAATTTGACACACATGGACATATCAAAAAATTTGTCAGAAGGGTAGTTGTTTTAAAACCATGAAATAGATTGAAGTTTTCATTTTGTTTCTTATAAACAAGTAATTTTACCTTATTTAAGTTTCCTATCTATAAAATGGAAATAATATTTGTGCTTCCTACATCTGAAGGCAGTGTTTTATAAACTTTAAAAAGTACTATCTAAATGAGAGCTGATAAAAAAAGATTTGTCTAGCTTCAATGATCACTATACATAAAACCTCCCTATCTATGTGTGAATAATTCCATCTTATTTCATCTGGCTAGTTGGTATTGTCCCCAAAGTTTGCCTGTAAACTTACCTTTCTAAGTGCAGTACCCACTCTTAGTAACATTCCACTAATTAGGTACTCTTATTAAATTCCTCAAAGGGAGACTGACTATTCTTTTCTACAAGACTCCCAGGCGTTTAGTACTGTTGTACATAAAATTCCTATCAGTGCACTTCTCAATAAGTTTGAGCTAATGGGCTCAATTAGTTTTTTAGAAAAGGTATTTATTTAATCAGGTATAGTAAGAGTAGTTCATACAACCCAAAATCTAAGGCATATTCTATAATAAAGATAGACAACATCTGAGAGGAGAGTGAAATGAAAACTAAAATACAAGAGTAGTGAGGTATGTGTTCAGAAAACATATTTGATATTCTTTTCTTCCTTCATGGAGTTGGGAGGCAGTTTCTCTTAGTCTAATTCTCTATTGGATTCTGAGGATGAGTGACTTTTTAAGATCTATAATACTTCTCAATCATGAAGAGTCACAATCTGTAAGGCTGCCAGTGTAGTCAAAACATTTTTCATCATCCATCTGCAGATGTTTCTACTATTGCAGGCCACTGCTACTGCTCCCAGTTACTAGAGGAACCTGTAGACATTCCTCTCCAAACTCACAAGGTCACTGCCTGGCTCCAACCATCTCCATTTGGCTGCTAAATCAGGGAAGGAAACCCAAAAGGGAGGTATCCTTATCCCAGGCAGACTTGCCAAGGCAAAACACCTTTTCAAGGCTCTTAAGGAGCCAGCCAAAAAACTAAGCGGCTGCTCTTCCCTCAGAAAACAATTCAGGAATCTTGAGGTGGAATCAAGATGGCAGAGTAAAGTCAGGGGACTCACCCAAGTTTTCCCCCAAGCCTCTCCATATAGCTCTAAATAATTCTAAACAAATTCTAGAGCAGCAGAACCTGCAAAAAGACAGAGTGAAACGTATTTCCATTCCAAGACAACTTGGAAAGTGTGCAAGAAAGGTCTGTCATCCTCAGGTGAGTGGGGAGGACAGTACGGCTGAGGCAGCATAGCTTGGGCCCCACAAACCAGGAGCCTGCTTCAGGCACCTGAATCAGTAGCAGCAGAGATGATATCCATACCTCTGGGCCCACAGATGCCACAGACAACACAGGTAGGAAAAGTTTGTCACAGCTAGGTGAGAATAAAGCATAGTGCTTCCCAGATCATAGCACCAGCACACCAGGAGGGGCCTAAGGAGGCCCTGAATCCACAGCGGCCCTAAGAGCTTCTGGAGCTCTTAGCCCACAGAAATAAAGGGGTTAAATAAATGGTCCCAAGGAGACTTCAGAGCATCTTTTTTGCTAGCACCAAGGCAGGACTATGGTACTCAAATATAGGTCACAATCCAGAGAGGAAGTTCCAAGGTAAGGAGGAGCATTAGCACACCAAAGCTTACAGACACAATGGAGTAGGGATCCTCCTCGCAGTTTCAAAAGAGTCTTGTGGTCTTGCACAGCACAGAGCATCGACCAAGAGAGTAATGAACACACCTCTCCTTAGATCATACCACCTTGGAAGCTCTACAAGCATTTCTAAAAAGAGCTACACAAAACCCCTGAAGGTCGGAACAGAGCACCTTCTACACTGAAAGCACATCCCTACTTTTACAAAGAGTTTAAAAAAAAAAAAGGTTTGGACTATAGAAAGTTACTATTGTGACAAGGAAAATTAAAGCATATTCTCAGAAGATATCCAAATCAAATCTCCTATATCCAAAATTTCTAAGAAAAATATTAAATGGCCTCAGGCCAAGGAAGAGTTCAACAAGAATTTTGAAAATCAAGAAAGAGAAATAGAAAAAAATTGGGAAGAAAAATCAAAGTGATGTAAGAAAATCTTGAAGAACACGTTGATAAAGCAGACACACATACACACACACACACACACACACACACACACACACACACACACACACACATACAACTGAAGAAAATAATACCTTAAAAAACACACTAGGCCAATTGGTAAAGGAAATACAAAAAGCCAATGAAGAGAAGAATACCTTAAAAAGCAGAAATGGCCAAATGGAAAGAAAGGCAAAACATTTTCTGGGGGTAGGGGAGGAGGAAACTCCTTAAAAGTAGACTTGGCTAAATGTGGGAGGAGGAGGGGAAATCCACTGAAGAAAACAACTTCTTTAAAATCTGGACATATGAAAAAGGAAGTACAAAAGCTCACTGAAGAAAATAATTCCCTAAAAATTAGAATTGAGTAAATAGAAGATAATGACTTTGTGAGAAACAAAAAACAATAAAACAAAACCAAAAGACTGAAAAATAGAAGAAAATGTGAGAATGTGAGAAAATATCTCACTGGAAAAACAACTGACCTGGAAAATAAATCCAGGAGAGATAATTTTAAAATTATTGAAGAACAGAAAGCCATGACCAAAAAAGAACCTAGACATCATTTTTCAAGAGTATGTCAAGGAAAACTACTCTGTTAATCTAAAATCAGAGAGTAAAATAGAAATCTAAAGAACCCACCAATCACCTCCTGAAAGAACCCCCAAAATGAAAACTCCCAAGAATATTATAGCCAAATTCCAAAGCTCCCAGGTCGAGAAAACATTGCAAACAACCAGAAACAAACAACTCAAATATCTTGAAGATATTGAAATCAGGATAACATAAGATTTAACAGCTTCTAGCTTAAATGATAAGAGGGCTTGTAATAAGACATTCTGGAGGGCAAAACAGTTAGATTTACAATAAAGAATCATCTATCCACAAAAGTGAGTTTAATCCTTCAGGGGGGAAAATGAACATTCAAGAAATAAAATACTTTCAAACATTCTTGATGAAAAGGCCAGAGTTGAATAGAAAAGTTGACTTTCAAATATAAGATTCCAGAGGAAACAGGAAAGAAAAAACAAAAAGTACTTAAGATTAAACTGCTTGCATTCCTATGTGGGAAAATGATGTTGTAACTCATAAGAACTTTCTCATTATTAGGGCAGTTAAAAGGGGCATATATAGACAGAAGACATAAGTGTAGGTTAGATATAAAGGGATAATATCTTTTAAAAAATGAAATTAAGGGATAAAAGAGAGATGTCCTGAGAGAAAAAAGGGAAAAGTAAAATGGTGTAAATTATATGCCATAAAGAGAGACAAGAAAAAACATTTATAGTGCAGAGGAAGGGGGTAAAAGAGGGTGAGTTAATGATCTTTATTCTTATTAGAATTAGCTTAAAGAGGAAATAGCATATACACTCATGGGTATAGAAATTAATCTTACCCTGCAAGAAAGTAATAGAGGAATAGAAAACAGGATGAGAGGAGGGTGATAAGAAAGCATATTGGGGAAGAGAGTGGTCACTAGCAAAACACGTTTGAGATGTATAGGGTGAAAGGAGAGAGGGAATAGAATAAATGAGAAGGATACAATGAACAATGGTAATTTTGAAAAAAAATCGAAACAAGGTACTCTGATAAAGGCTTCATTTCTTAAATATACAAAAATAAGAGCCATTCCTTTAATAATAAAATGATCAAAAGATATGAACAGTTTTTTTTCAGATGAAGTAATCAAAGTTATCTATAGCTGTGTAAAAAACCCTCTGTCTTTCAAACAAACATGGAAATATTTCTCCAAGGTGATTCACAGTAAAGAAATCCAAACTGATATATGTGTGTGCATGGATATGTATGTATATACTTACATATACATAAATTTACGTATATATGTAAAGACAACAACTATAAAGCAACTGAATTGAATGATATATAACGAACAATCTTGGTCCTAGAAGTTTCTGATAAGCATATATTTCTTCCTCTTCTCAATAGAGAAATAAGCACTATAATGTATTTTATACAGATACAACTTGATATTATTTGGTTTTGTATAAAGTCAAATTTGTTTGTTGCAATGAAGAGTTCAATGGGACATGGCAGTTTTAGGGGAAAGGCCTCCAATTTAAAAACAAAAGGTAATAATAATAATAATAAATTTAGATTAGAGATACTGATAGCCAAACAATGCTAAAACACCTACAGAAAGGTCTCAGCATATTATTTGGAACATTTATAGGACATGTAAAAGGGATGCATAGGATAAGAAAGGATAGTGGGCTTATACCCCAAAGAGATACTAAAGAAGGGAAAGGGACCTGTATGTGCCAAAATGTTTGTGGCAGCCCTGTTTGTAGCGGCTAGAAGCTGGAAAATGAATGGATGCCCATCAATTGGAGAATGGTTGAGTAAATTGTGGTATATGAACGTTATGGAATATTATTGTTCTGTAAGGAATGACCAGCAGAATGAATACAGAGAGGCTTGGAGAGACTTACATGAACTGATGCTAAGTGAAATGAGCAGAACCAGGAGATCATTATATACCTCAACAAAGATACTGTTTGAGGATGTATTCTGATGGAAGTGGATCTCTTCGATAAAGAGAGCTAATTCAGTTCCAATTGATCAAGGATGGACAGAAGCAGCTACACCCAAAGAAAGAACACTGGGAAATGAATGTAAACTGTTTGCATTTTTGTTTTTCTTCCCCGGTTATTTTTACCTTCTGAATCCAATTCTCCCTGTGCAACAAGAAAACTGTTCAGTTCTGCACACATATATTGTATCTAGGATTTTACTATTCAACATGTAAAGGACTGCTTGCCATCTGGGGGAAGGGGTGAAGGGGTGAAGGGAGGGAGGGGAAAAATCGGAACAGAAGTGAGTGCAAGGGATAATGCTGTAAAAAAAATTATCCTGGCATGAGTTCTATCAATAAAAAAGTTATTTTTAAAAAAAGGATAAGAAAGGATGAGTAGGTTGAGATTAAATTACTATTAAATACTGAATCCAAACTCTAAGATGATAATTCCCCCTTAAGTATTAAAGTACATCCCTTACTCTATTTTCATATACATAAAGTCATCATTGGAAATTGGCTACAGCTACCATACAAGTCTCCACTGTACTTTGGGGCAATTTTGATTTTCACAGATCATCATGTTCCAAAGATCAGTCTTTTGTATTAGAGAGCAGCTTGGCAAATTTTAAAGCACTATATTATTATGCACACACTTTTCAAAGCATGTTCAATAGAAATTAAAATCATCTCTTCGATGTCAGATTTTATTGCCACTTGTAAAAGGCTAATCAACTTTTATAACACCTCTGAGATTTAGCATGGTCTCAATATTAATCAGTTTCAAGTTATATTTGAAAGGTTACAAAATTATCATTTCCACTAACTGAAATGGCAAAATCCCTCAGTCAAGACAGAGGTAGCCCTAAGTTGTTGAAGACTCATTCTAACATAGCACAAACTCTATAAGATCCCATTACATAGCGTTCTATTATGAGCTTTGTCCATGTTTGTCTGTTATCCAAGTATTAGCCTAGTTATATCTGAAGATATTAATTACTAGGCTTGATCAAAAGTCAATAAATTTTCCCCAGAAACTCCCAAAAACCATTTACTAACTTTTAAAGAGGGTTACAATTTATATTGGTGGAAGAATAGCCTACACTCATGAAGTCTCAAAAAACATCTTAAAGAAATTGTAAAAGTAAACTTAATCCACTATTTTCAAGCATTGGCCACAAATAATTATAATTCCTCACATTCCTTTTCTTTTGTGGATAGTGTTGGATTATTTCTAATTCTCTCTTTTTGTTTTACTCCTCCCTCCCACCTGCACAGTGCATTTTCAAGAATCCTATTACAAAGAAAAATTGGTGTAGTAGTAGTGGGTTTTCCAGCCACTCCAATAATAGAAGCTCGGGCTCGGTTTTGTATGTCATCTTCACATACTCAGGAAATGCTAGACACGGTAAGTTCTCAAGGAGTATTTTTACTAGATTCTTTGTGGTCTTGTGGCCCAGAAAGTTTTACTACTTTTGTTTTCAAAGATACTCAATTATTTAACATTTGAAAACCTGTCTGTAGTGAATGGTTCATGGGCTCTCCTCTCTACACTCTCTTTCAGTGATATCATCAGCTCCTTACAGGTTCACTTATCTCTATTCATGCAACTCTGAAATTTTTAAATTCAGCCTGTATTTCTTTCTAAGTCCCAGGGCAGTTTCACCACATTGTCTGTCCCATCTTCATCTAGATATTACCTTAGTCTCTCAACCTCAATATGGTCAAAACATGAAAACTCAAAACTTTTCCCCTTCTGGTTAATCAATCATCACATTCTAAATATCAACCTAACCTCTTCACTGTCCCTTATGGACCATATCCAATCAGTGACCAAGACTCATAAAATCTACCTCCACAACATTCATGCCCTTCTGTTCATTCACAGAACTTCCCAGCCTCCATAAACTCATCATTTCTTAGCCAGAAAAATATAACCTCTTAATTTATTTCTCATCTCTCTCCCTTACACTATTAAGAAACTGATATTCCTAAAGCACTGGGTCTGACCATTTAAAATTTTCGACTTAAAAAGGATAATTCCATTTAAATATTTTCATAATCTAGCTCTCACCTATCTTTCCAGGCTGATTCCACATTATTCTCCTTTATTCCCTCTGTGCTTTAGCCAAACTGACCCAACTTGCTATTCAGCAGTACATAAAATTCTCTCTCAAGTCATGTCCTCACTTTTGCCTCTCCCTTGCACTTTTTAAGGCTCGTATCAAAACCCCTCTCCTATAATATGTCTTTTTAATGACCACAATTGTTAGTGCTCACACAATAGAAAAGAATGAAATTAAATCATATTTAGTTTGTAGTTAATTATGTACTTGTATATTGTATCTTTATATTTCCAATGCTTAGAACAATATGCCTAGCATAGGGAAGCAATTTAATATATTCTTATTTAATTATATTGGAATTTAATATTTATGTAATTTCCTGACCAACAAACACATACACACGCACGCGCGCGCGCATACACACACACACACACACACACACACACACACCTCTTCATTGCAATATTCATTCTAATTAAATTCTTCATTTTATTTACTATAAGATGAATTGTTAGCACAGTGCCTGACAAATAGAAGGTTCTTTTTTAAAATGCTTGTTAACTGACTGGCTGTCAAATCTCTTGATTATCACATAGATAGTTTTGATTACTTTAAAGAGAAACAAGGATATCTGAGGTATCTAATATATCCCTTTGCTTCCAGCTAAGACCACATGTAAACCTCTATCATGTGTAAAGGTCTCCAAAAAGGATATTTCACATACAGAATCTACCCAGCCATGGTCTCCCCAATCCATTCTAACATTTAAAAACTCTTATTATTCACAATTCCTATATTTAGCCTAGACTATTTTCTGCTTACACATTTATTTTCTGCTTACATACTTTTCTCCCAAAAACCATAAGATATGTAGTAGTGTAACTACTGCTATCCCCACTTCCCAGATTCATTTAAACTCAACTAGCATTTATTAAGCATCAACTATCTACAAGACAACTGACCTAACATTGGAGATACTGCCCCCCACAAAAAAAAATCTCCTAACCTCAAGAAGCTTATCCTATAATGGGGAAATGTAACATGTAAAAAAAAGTAAACACAAGATAATTTAAGGAGAGAAAGCACTAACAAATGAAAGTGTTAATGTCACCGCTATAGTTATATCAAGCTTTGGACTTTTCGAAACACTTTTCCAACTTTTACCTCATTGGATGATAAAAGTAGTCCTTTGAAATAGCTAAAACAAGTATTAGTTGACAGTTGTGAAACTGGATTTCAGAGAAAACAGATTTTTTTCATATGAAAATGCTTTGAAATATATGAAACACTAAGCAAATGCCAGGTAAATTCATCTCTACTGATAATTTATCAGAGTAGAAGTTCCCAATTCTACTTGCTTTGCAGAACTATGGAGTCCTAAAAATTAAGACCAAGACACATTTTGATTCACTAATAATCAATTAAGAGACTAATAGCCTGAAAATTATCTCTCACATGGAAGAATCTTAACATTTTCAAAAATCTCTTAATATTTGTGACCATAAATTTTCTCATCATTAAAGCAGGATACTTTGTGTAGTGAATGAGATAGACATCATACAATTGGAGAAGGGCAAATGTCCAATTTTAAAAGAGACATAGAGACAGAAACAGAGAGAAGAAAGAAGAATGTAAACTAAAACAAGTAAATTTGACTTCAATTCCATTGCTTCCTATTTCATTCTCCACACTACCCAGATTCAAACTAATTGGTGGATGGATAAAGGGAAAAGAGAAGAGGGTCAAAGAAAGAATTCATGAAAGAAGACATAAGTTTTGAAGGATGAGTAGGATTTTGAGTATTTCAAGAGACAGAATCAACAACTTAAAAGTTAATAAGCATTTGGGTTCAGAAAAAAATTACAAAATCTTACTCTCTTTTTGTTTAAAATAGATTATCGATAAAAACCATTATGTAGATATATTTAATATGGTAATTATATAATCTCCTCAGGGGAGAACAGCCTAAATCAATGTGATGATGACTGAAAAAAACTTATTCTAATATTCTTATTGCAGGTCTTGAAAGAAATTGATGAAATAGGTAATATTCTGAGACTGAAATACTCACGACACAAAAAGTCAGCTCACCCTGAACTATTGGATGAAAAAAGCTTTGAACTTGAAGATTAAGTTTCCAAGCTTGAAGAGAACATAGAGACTTTAACGAAAAAAAGACTTCCCTCCTTACCTCAAAAGGAATATAAATGTATTTCTTCTCTTTCTTAGAACAGTTTTTGTTTATTGAGTAGCTGACTCAATTGAGGAAAGCATTGCTGTTGAAGTTTTACTGTCTCCAACTTAGGCCTATAGAGGTTGAAATATAGTTCCAGATTTAAGTTTCTCCTCTCCTATGGCTTCCAAAAGAAAAATACACTTCTTAGTGTATTTTTAATGGCAAAGAGCCTGGATCTCATTTGCTACTGTGCGGCCTCATTGGTTCCATATCTTTCAGGGCAATGGGGAAAAGAGGTTTAAATTTTTAATTTAGCAGGTTTTATTGTGCTTTAGTTAAAGCATATTTCATCTGCAGACTTGGGGGATGTTTTTATTGTACCAACTCTAAAAGAACTCATCATCATTTTGGAATGATTCAGAAAAAGAAAGAGATATGAATTTCTATTAACCATATTTTGAATTTCTCAAAGGATAGGTGCTAAGGGAAAATTAATGCTTTGAGAAAGGAAGTAGAACTCATCAACAAGTACTAGGAAAAGTCTTTGAAGAAAAATATTCTTTTCCTCCTACTGATCCTACATGGTTTATTCTAATTTTCTAAGTTTTCCTCTTGAGGACAGAAGCCAAATTTAGGTCTGGACATGAGTGTGGTTAAAAATAAAGACTTTTTCTCCTACGATGGCTGACTCTAACTTATAGTAACCTAAATATTACTAATGCCACTCAAAGTTTCTGTTTAATATGTACTCTATAAATCTTATGAATAGTCATTCTGATATTTCTTTTTAACTCTGGATAAAATGCTGAGTCAATTAATGTTCTATTCCAGGACTACTTTAAAAAAATTCTTATCAATTCAAAATACTTAAAATAAATTTATAATGCACTTTATCAAGCCTGTGAAACCCAGAGCCAAGTCTATCAAGGAGTCTTGTCACCTAGTATTTGTACAGCATCTTGACTGAGATAAAAGTTGAGTTTTGAACTAACTGAACTCTTTTTTTTTAATATGTGAACACAAGTGACTATAGCACAAACATTTGAGCTTGTGGCCTCATGATTATGAAGAGAGACTGTTTAATGACTTATGTTAATTGTATCTAATTGATATGCACAGATCTGTTGAGAAAACCTCAGCTGTAAGATAAACATCCAGCTGGCATTCAGAGTTGGAAAGAACAAATAGAGTGATCTTTTAGCAAAGTTTCCCTAACTGTAAGAATGAGCTACATAAAACATTTTGCTCTATCAAATGACATTGTAAACAAATAAGATCAAGAGATATTTGGCTTTCCCTTGTACAGATGTACCCAAATTTTCACATTATTTATTCTACAATTGTAACTTAAATAATGTCTATAATTCTAGATTTAATGAAAAATGAGAGTTGAAGTCTGAAGAGGTCAATACCTGAGTCCCTGAAAAAGGAAGGGATTAGAGACACAGACAACTAGCTAACTAGTAAATAAAGGAGCTGTAGAACTAGACAATTTAGTCATTAATTAATTATTTAATGTTCATTAAAAAAGGAAATTTTTAAAATTGGGAAATAAATTAAATCCTTAATTATATTGGTTTCAAAGTGTATTATATATAGTATTTATGGATATTTAAAGATTGTGTATTATTGCGGGAAGAGGGCAGTGCTAAAAATTCATGCTGTTTTGGTTTTGTTTTTCATAACAAATTCAGACTATAATTAAGGCACTGAAAGCAGTAACTTTTATGCATGAAAATAAGTTTACTGTAAAAATGAACATTTTTGGGACTTCCGGTTAAGATGGCGGAGAGGAGGCTCACAATTGCATAAGCTCCGCGCTTTCTCTCACTATCCACTTCATTACAAGCCTCTGAATCAATGCTTGACTGAAAAAAACCCACAAATAGTTACCAAGAGAAGCCATCCTTGAGATCCGCCAAGAAAGGTCTGTCTTTACTGGAGGGCTGGGGCGGTTTTAGATCGGGCGCAGGCTGAGGGCAGCGGCAGTGAGAGCACGGGAGCAGAGCTGAGAGGGGGTGGGGAGTGATCGTAGCCGTCTCTGCGGGGAGAGCTTCGCTACAGGTTTGGAACCTGCAGCAAGTCAACAGCCCAGCAGAGAAGCTAAAAACACCGGGGATGAAGAACACAACCGCAAACAGCTGGAGTCTCTCAGGACCTGGCCGCCCCCCCCTTCCCCCCCTCAGTGACTCAGCACGCTTTGGGATCTCAGAGCGCAGGCGCAGCACAGTCCTGCTAGTGCCTCACTGCTGCCCCCTGCAGTCTGGAGAGGAAGCTCGATAACACACCCAGCCCCCCCCCCCAAAGAAAGACTCCAGTTTTTTCTGTTTTTCTTTGGTAGTTTGTCTCTGATTAATAGACAGAATGAGCAAGAAGCTGAAGAGGACTTTAACCCTAGACAGCTTCTACACAGATAGAGAGCAGACTCTAAATCCTGAGGAGACTAAAAACAGGCAGTCCCCAGGTGATTCCCCAAAGGAGGAGATCGTCTGTTCCTCAGCACAGATGAACCTCATAGAAGTGATTAAAAAGGCTCTCACAAGGGAGCTAGAAGAAAAATGGGGAAAGCAGAGTGAGGCTTGGCAAAAGGAGAAGGAAGCTTGGGAAAAGGAGAGGGAGGCTTGGCAAAAGAGCCTGGAGAAGTCAGTTAAAGAGAGAGTGGATAAAGAAGTAAAATCCTTGAAAAATAGGATTGGTGAACTGGAAACAGAAAACAGCTCTCTAAAAAACAAAATTGGCGAAATGGAAAAAAATTCCACAGAACAAAAGAACTCAATTGGACAATTAGAGAAAGATTTTAAAAAAGTGAGTGAAGAGAATACTTCACTGAAAATCAGAATTGAACAAGTGGAATTGAATGACTCGAGGAGACAAGAAGAATCAGTCAAGCAAATCCAAAAAAATCAAACAATGGAGAAAAATGTGAAATACCTTCTGGGGAAGACAACAGACCTGGAAAACAGATCCAGGAGAGACAATCTGAGAATCATTGGACTCCCAGAAAAACATGATGAAAAAAAGAGGCTGGACACTGTCTTCCAGGAAATTATCAAAGAGAACTGCCCAGAAGTCATAGGAACAGAGGAAAAAATAAACATTGAAAGGATTCATCGATCACCCACTGAAAGGGATCCTAAAATCAAAACACCAAGGAATATAGTGGCCAAATGCCAGAACCCTCAGGTGAAAGAAAAAATATTGCAAGCGGCTAGAAAAACCCAATTCAAGTATCAAGGAGCCACAATAAGGATCACCCAGGATCTGGCAGCATCCACATTAAAAGATCGAAGGGCCTGGAATATGATATTCCGAAAGGCTAAGGAACTTGGTATGCAACCAAAAATAACTTACCCAGCGAGAATGAGCATCTTTTTCCAGGAAGAAGATGGACATTCAACGAAGTAAGCGAATTTCATCTATTTTTGATGAAAAAACCAGAACTTAACAAAAAGTTTGATCTACAAATATAGAACTCAAGAGAAATCTAAAAAGGTAAAGATTAATCTTGGGAACTATATTTTGACTATATAGATGTATAAAGAATACATGTATACCTTGTTCTAGAAATTGATGTGGAAAGGACATTGTACCAGAAAAAGGGTAAAGTGGGGGTAGTACATCTCATGAAGAGGCATAGGAAACCTATTATATCTGAGAGAAAGAATGGAGGGGATGAATATAGTGGGTATCTTACTGCCTTCAGAATTGGCTTTAAGTGAAAAATCTTAAGACATATTCAATCTATGGTGAAACTTCTCCCATCTCATTGAAAAGTGAGAAGGGAAAAGTGGAAAGGGAAGGAATAAGCTAAGCGGAAGGGAATACGGGAACTGGGAGGGAAAGGGGTAAGATAGGGGAGGAACTCTAAGGCGGGGGAGGGACACTAAAAAGGGAGGGCTGTGAGAAGCAAGGGGTGCTCACAAGCTTAATACTTGGAAGGGGGGAAAGGGGAAAGAAGGGAGGAAAGCATAAACCGGGTTAACAAGATGGCAAGTAATACAGAATTGGTCATTCTAACCATAAACGTGAACGGGGTAAACTCCCCCATAAAGAGGAAACGGTTAGCAGAATGGATTAAAAGCCAGAATCCTACAATATGTTGTTTACAGGAAACACACCTGAAGCGGGGAGATACATGCAGGTTAAAGGTAAAAGGTTGGAGCAAAATCTACTATGCTTCAGGTGAAGTCAAAAAAGCAGGGGTAGCCATCCTGATCTCAGATCAAGCTAAAGCAAAAATTGACCTAATTAAAAGAGATAAGGAAGGACACTATATCTTGCTAAAGGGTAGCATGGATAATGAAGCACTATCTATATTAAACATATATGCACCAAGTGGGGTAGCATCTAAATTCTTAAAAGAGAAACTAAGAGAGCTGCAAGAAGAAATAGACAGTAAAACTATAATAGTGGGAGATCTTAACCTTGCACTCTCAGAATTAGATAAATCAAACCAGAAAATAAATAAGAAAGAAGTCAAAGAGGTAAACAGAATACTAGAGAAGCTAGATATGATAGATCTCTGGAGAAAATGTAATGGAGACAGAAAGGAATACACTTTCTTTTCAGCAGTTCATGGAACCTATACAAAAATTGACCATATATTAGGACATAAAAACCTCAAACTCAAATGTAGTAAGGCAGAAATAGTAAATGCATCCTTTTCAGACCACGATGCAATGAAAATTACATTCAACAAAAAAGCAGGGGGAAGTAGACCAAAAAATAATTGGAAACTAAATAATCTCATACTAAAGAATGATTGGGTAAAACAGCAAATCATAGACATAATTAATAACTTCACCCAAGAAAACGATAATAATGAGACATCATACCAAAATGTATGGGATGCAGCCAAAGCGGTAATAAGGGGAAATTTCATATCTCTAGAGGCCTATTTGTATAAAATAGAGAAAGAGAAGGTCAATGAATTGGGTTTGCAATTAAAAATGCTAGAAAAGGAACAAATTAAAAACCCCCAGTCAAACACTAAACTTGAAATTCTAAAAGTAAAAGGTGAGATCAATAAAATTGAAAGTAAAAAAACTATTGAATTGATTAATAAAACTAAGAGTTGGTTCTATGAAAAAACCAACAAAATAGACAAACCCTTAGTAAATCTGATTAAAAAAAGGAAAGAGGAAAATCAAATTGTTAGTCTTAAAAATGAAAAGGGAGAACTCACCACTAACGAAGAGGAAATTAGAGCAATAATTAGGAGTTATTAAGCATCAACTATCTACAAGACAACTGACCTAACATTGGAGATACTGCCCCCCCACAAAAAAAAATCTCCTAACCTCAAGAAGCTTATCCTATAATGGGGAAATGTAACATGTAAAAAAAAGTAAACACAAGATAATTTAAGGAGAGAAAGCACTAACAAATGAAAGTGTTAATGTCACCGCTATAGTTATATCAAGCTTTGGACTTTTCGAAACACTTTTCCAACTTTTACCTCATTGGATGATAAGAGTAGTCCTTTGAAATAGCTAAAACAAGTATTAGTTGACAGTTGTGAAACTGGATTTCAGAGAAAACAGATTTTTTTCATATGAAAATGCTTTGAAATATATAAAATACTAAGCAAATGCCAGGTAAATTCATCTCTACTGATAATTTATCAGAGTAGAAGTTCCCAATTCTACTTGCTTTGCAGAACTATGGAGTCCTAAAAATTAAGACCAAGACACATTTTGATTCACTAATAATCAATTAAGAGACTAATAGCCTGAAAATTATCTCTCACATGGAAGAATCTTAACATTTTCAAAAATCTCTTAATATTTGTGACCATAAATTTTCTCATCATTAAAGCAGGATACTTTGTGTAGTGAATGAGATAGACATCATACAATTGGAGAAGGGCAAATGTCCAATTTTAAAAGAGACATAGAGACAGAGACAGAGAGAAGAAAGAAGAATGTAAACTAAAACAAGTAAATTTGACTTCAATTCCATTGCTTCCTATTTCATTCTCCACACTACCCAGATTCAAACTAATTGGTGGATGGATAAAAGGAAAAGAGAAGAGGGTCAAAGAAAGAATTCATGAAAGAAGACATAAGTTTTGAAGGATGAGTAGGATTTTGAGTATTTCAAGAGACAGAATCAACAACTTAAAAGTTAATAAGCATTTGGGTTCAGAAAAAAATTACAAAATCTTACTCTCTTTTTGTTTAAAATAGATTATCGATAAAAACCATTATGTAGATATATTTAATATGGTAATTATATAATCTCCTCAGGGGAGAACAGCCTAAATCAATGTGATGATGACTGAAAAAAACTTATTCTAATATTCTTATTGCAGGTCTTGAAAGAAATTGATGAAATAGGTAATATTCTGAGACTGAAATACTCACGACACAAAAAGTCAGCTCACCCTGAACTATTGGATGAAAAAAGCTTTGAACTTGAAGATTAAGTTTCCAAGCTTGAAGAGAACATAGAGACTTTAACGAAAAAAAGACTTCCCTCCTTACCTCAAAAGGAATATAAATGTATTTCTTCTCTTTCTTAGAACAGTTTTTGTTTATTGAGTAGCTGACTCAATTGAGGAAAGCATTGCTGTTGAAGTTTTACTGTCTCCAACTTAGGCCTATAGAGGTTGAAATATAGTTCCAGATTTAAGTTTCTCCTCTCCTATGGCTTCCAAAAGAAAAATACACTTCTTAGTGTATTTTTAATGGCAAAGAGCCTGGATCTCATTTGCTACTGTGCGGCCTCATTGGTTCCATATCTTTCAGGGCAATGGGGAAAAGAGGTTTAAATTTTTAATTTAGCAGGTTTTATTGTGCTTTAGTTAAAGCATATTTCATCTGCAGACTTGGGGGATGTTTTTATTGTACCAACTCTAAAAGAACTCATCATCATTTTGGAATGATTCAGAAAAAGAAAGAGATATGAATTTCTATTAACCATATTTTGAATTTCTCAAAGGATAGGTGCTAAGGGAAAATTAATGCTTTGAGAAAGGAAGTAGAACTCATCAACAAGTACTAGGAAAAGTCTTTGAAGAAAAATATTCTTTTCCTCCTACTGATCCTACATGGTTTATTCTAATTTTCTAAGTTTTCCTCTTGAGGACAGAAGCCAAATTTAGGTCTGGACATGAGTGTGGTTAAAAATAAAGACTTTTTCTCCTACGATGGCTGACTCTAACTTATAGTAACCTAAATATTACTAATGCCACTCAAAGTTTCTGTTTAATATGTACTCTATAAATCTTATGAATAGTCATTCTGATATTTCTTTTTAACTCTGGATAAAATGCTGAGTCAATTAATGTTCTATTCCAGGACTACTTTAAAAAAATTCTTATCAATTCAAAATACTTAAAATAAATTTATAATGCACTTTATCAAGCCTGTGAAACCCAGAGCCAAGTCTATCAAAGAGTCTTGTCACCTAGTATTTGTACAGCATCTTGACTGAGATAAAAGTTGAGTTTTGAACTAACTGAACTCTTTTTTTTTTAAATATGTGAACACAAGTGACTATAGCACAAACATTTGAGCTTGTGGCCTCATGATTATGAAGAGAGACTGTTTAATGACTTATGTTAATTGTATCTAATTGATATGCACAGATCTGTTGAGAAAACCTCAGCTGTAAGATAAACATCCAGCTGGCATTCAGAGTTGGAAAGAACAAATAGAGTGATCTTTTAGCAAAGTTTCCCTAACTGTAAGAATAAGCTACATAAAACATTTTGCTCTATCAAATGACATTGTAAACAAATAAGATCAAGAGCTATTTGGCTTTCCCTTGTACAGATGTACCCAAATTTTCACATTATTTATTCTACAGTTGTAACTTAAATAATGTCTATAATTCTAGATTTAATGAAAAATGAGAGTTGAAGTCTGAAGAGGTCAATACCTGAGTCCCTGAAAAAGGAAGGGATTAGAGACACAGACAACTAGCTGCCTAGTAAATAAAGGAGCTGTAGAACTAGATAATTTAGTCATTAATTAATTATTTAATGTTCATTAAAAAAGGAAATTTTTAAAATTGGGAAATAAATTAAATCCTTAATTATATTGGTTTCAAAGTGTATTATATATAGTATTTATGGATATTTAAAGATTGTGTATTATTGCGGGAAGAGGGCAGTGCTAAAAATTCATGCTGTTTTGGTTTTGTTTTTCATAACAAATTCAGACTATAATTAAGGCACTGAAAGCAGTAAATTTTATGCATGAAAATAAGTTTACTGTAAAAATGAACATTTTTTTGTTTACTAGACAGGTCGATTTCAATGGAATTGTTCATAGTAAAAAGACCAAAACAGATGGGTCTTTGGTTCTATAAGGGAAATTGACCAGGGAGGAGAGGAGGGAAGGGAGATTTTCATCTTTAATTCTGGATCTATGCCTACAATTTAAACCAATGAGTTTTTTCATTTCTGATTAATTTTTTTGGACTTTGAGTATGTGCATACTCACCCAAGTGACTTATTTTCACTAAGAAGCCAAAACTGTATTTTTTTTTTTTTTGGTGGAAACTAATAACTTTTCCCCCTATGGGGGAAGAAGAGAAGGGTATTTCCTTTTCATCAAAAATCATGCTTCTGTACTCAAAACAAAAGACTTCTTTTTAGGAAGCTCTCTGTCCTACATATGCCCAATGAGAAAACATCTAATTCAAAGGGAATACTCTTTGGAAACAAAAAGAAAATGTGACAGAGAGCATGTTTTTAAAAGGACTAGTAACATAATAAAGGTGACTTGAATACAGAATTGAATTTTTAGTTTTGATAAGAATAAAAAAATCAGTGTTTGGCATCTAGGACTTTGCTGTTAATTCCACTATTTTCAAGGATTTACTAAAGGACTCACAAGAGAATTAAATGAGTCTACAAGGCAAGTATACTCCCACAATGCTATCTTTTTTGGCCTACCTAATAGATTCTCGTTATCTTTCCTCTGATGCTGAATTTGGTGTGAATTCCCAATTGTCTTAGCCCATTGCAGCTCAGAACTTCTTAATTCAAAAGATCTATCAGATTCAGTCTACCCAGTCGCTGAGATTTCAGGAGTTTGCCATCATGTCCCACTACATATTAATTCCTACTAGTTTTAATAAATAACCTTAATTCTTACATGGTATCTTGTAATCTTGTATCTCATAGTCACAGTATTCTTCCAGTGTTCTCTACTTTGGATTACCATTTCAATTTTTATTTATTTCATTTCACTTTTTTAAAAAAAGACTTTTACAGACTAATTTTATATGATGGAATTCTTGGGACACAAGTCCATTTCATCTATTGAAGTTGAAATTGAAGAAATTTACATGGATTAAAGGAAGCACATTAATCCACTACTATACATGGGAAGTCTAATTTCCACAACTGCAAAATATTTTGCCTGAATCACTGTGCAATCTTTTAGGTGGTAGGTGAAATAAAGGATAGCACATTGTAATATTAGAGAGCATTAGACTTAGAAGTTAAAAAAGCTAGCATCTGACAGCTGTCTCAGATATATTAACTATGACCCTAAGCAATTCACTTAACCTCCTTCAGTCTCAGTTTACTTATCTGTAAAATAAGTAAAATAGTATCTACTTCATAGGACTGTGGTTATGATAAAGTAAGATATCATGTTAATATAGTGTTTTATAAACTTTAAAATCTATAAAAATATTAGTTATTGCTATTATTCCTTTTATTCATAGACTATCAATTAGTACTAGATTCTATTAATTTTTTCTTTTCCCTTTTCATGATTCTTAGATTCCCTTTTCTTTTTCCTGGTGCTTCAGTATTCTAACTTCTTTTTCCTCTTCCTTTACTCTTTTGTTTGGGGGGTGGCGCTTAAATCCTGATAATTTTTTATCAGTAGCAGCCCTTAGGTAGTACAAAATTCTTAACACTTGTTCAAACACACTTTTACAAACAATACCATTATCTTCTGAAGGTCTTGCTACTGTAATAAAATATCAAATATTCCACATAATTCAAGTCAAAATCTGTCTCTAAAAATTAAAATTTCAGATAATAAAACTTTAGCTATATTATACATGTTGATTTTATTCTGGACCTAAATAGTGATTTATTAACAGTGATCCCTTTTGTCAAAAAAGGGAAATCAAAATCGTTGAGAGTCTAGATTTAGAAAGAATAAAGGAGTAGGTGTACAAGTAAAATATTTTCAGACAAGTGCTACATGATCTTTTGCCTCAGAAAGAACTAAAAGAATTGAAAAATATCACTTTTTGATATCTTCAATAATTAACTTAATGACTAAACAATTAAAATTTATAGTAAAAATTTATACATTGTGATTATTCCAATGTCATATCATATAGTGAATTAGTGACCCCAATCCAGTCAGGGCTCCTAACTTCCCAGCATAGTACTCTGTCCCATCACAAGTGAAAGCATGCCTTCCTATGTCATTTAAAGCTGAAGAACTTGATATTCATTACTAAAAAAAAAGTGCCACTGAGGCCATGAAGGAGTTTTAAAGACATTTGCAATATACAAAGGTTTTTCTTTCCTTTAAATACAAATCTCATTAATACTCTTTCTACTAAGTATTATAATTGCTTTTCTTACCTTGTACCACCATGGGGTTAGACAAAAATGAGTCACAACAAAGAAATAGCACAAACCACATTATTCCTTTCAGTAGGACTCATGTCTATCCTAAGTAGAATTCAATTATTCATAAATCAAGGCATCCACTGACCAAAACAAAAGGCTTAACCTTGACATCTACATGTCAGCTTCTCTTGGAAATTATCCCCTGGCATTAAAAGTCAGAAATACTAAAATGCTCAAAAGCAGATCAAATTAGGTGTGAGTAAAGATTTTCACTGCTCTAAAGCATAAAAACAATATTACTTCCCTTTATTCAGGACAAAAAATAACTTTGCCTCAAAAATACTTATTAAAAAAGAATAATGATTGCATTGACCCAGCTTTGTTCAGGAGTTCTCTTAATCAAGTTTGTATAGACTTATGGTGAATGGATTCACTATTAAGGGAAGAGCTGTTAGGACAGGAAATGGTTCTTTAAAACTCTGAGCTACCTATGGCTGAAGTAGGCCAGACTCAAATCACAACATTAACTCCCCTCCTTCAAAATGCCCCCAAATTCATTATGGATCAAGGAAAAACAGGTCAATCATAATGCTTCATTCTTTCTTTTCAACTCTTGACTATGTTTGTTCAGATCTACATACACAACAAAATTTATGGGGAATATTTGATATGTCAATTGTTTAATGATAGATTTAATCCAGAGAATAAATTAATAAGGATCTTGACTATAACAAAGGAACCTAGAAAGAATATGAAGTATTGATTATCAAATGGATGATGTCATGAGATCAAAGAAAGTGAACTTGTGAGCCTTTAAATGAGGAATTGCAAACAGGTTAATACAGATAATTATAAGCTTTTCAAAAGTAAGAAAAATATATTTGGTGCCTAAAATATGTCTTTTAAACAAATTATCTATTTTGGTGGCTACAAATACAATTAAGGTATATAACATGACTCCTTTCAAACTAATATTTCTACAACTGCCAATGGTTTTCATTAATTGAGTCACAGTCTCGGATATGTTTAACAATAAGTGCTGCTTTTTTTTGTTCATAAAATAATGGTTTTGGAACAAAGGACATAAAAGCTTTTAAAGAACTTTTCAAATAATCAACTATAAAAAAATCTTAACATGACAGATTTCTTAGAAAGGAATAAAACTTTATGAACTAAATAAAAGTTTAAAAAATTATGAAAAAGAATAAGCATTGTAAATTAACCATACGGGAAAAACATACATGGCATTGTTTTAAAAAATTTCATTGTATTAAAACAGTGATATCACTAGAGAAGAAATTTTCAAGACATAGTCAAAAAGACTATTGTTGAAAATTATTCATTTCTACAAATGTGGAAAATAGCTTTTTGTAAGTGAAATTAATTTTGTTTATTTTTTTAATAGTCTAGTTGGTAGATTTTAAAATGTTCAAATCCAAAGAAATATCAATTGGCTTAAATTTTACTAGCCAAGTATCTTGATATATCAGTATCAAGCATATTCAAGTAAACTATTGAGGGAGATCAAAACATTTCTCCACTACAGACCCAGGCAGCAGCCAATTAACCATGTTCCAGGTACTATGCTAAGTGCTGGATATACAAAGAAAGGAAAAAATACCCACTTGTCAAGTAGTTTGTGATCTAATGAACACAACACATAAATATGTATTTATCATATACAAATAAAGCAAATATTATACCTTATCTTTATACCCAAGAGAGTTCATGAACATACGATCTTTTCTTCTCATCTCAGTAATCATGATGTCATCACCTAATAATCACACATCAATTTTATTTTTGCATGTTTGACCATATGTATGCCAGTCAATTTATTCTTGAATCTTCACAGTTTCATTCAAAAAAGAAAAGGTCAAATTTAGGAAGCTCAGATTTGCAGGAGGTTAGGGAAGTAGGGAAGAGATTAGAGAGTAGGAGAAAAATAAATCACAGTCAGGGACATTAACATCAGTTAAAAAAAAAAAAAAAAGATAGGCTGACAGTAAATAGAGTGCTGGACTTGGAGTCAGGAAGATGCTTACCTGTGTGAACCTGGACAAGTCCCTTAACCTCTTAGTCTGAGTTTTCTTATCTGCAAAATGAGAATAATAGCAAAATAATATTTTACAGGACAGTTGTGAGAATCTAGTGAGATAAAATATGTAAAGCACTTTGCAAACTTTAAAGTACTATATAAATATTATCTCTTGATACTGTTAAAAGACTGAAAGTTAATACATGCATATAAATCATTTTAGCTGTCTTAACAAAAGTTAAATTGGCTTCTATAGCAATTACTTGCTTTTTTTATTACAATCCAAGTCATATTACTCAACTCCAATTTTTTTAAGACCTCATTATTATAAAAGCAATACTATGGAAATAGCCTTCTCACATTGGTGTGTTAAGATTAATGGGAATGACAAGTAAATGATAAAAAACAAATTTTCAGTAAGCAAAATTTAAGATAATTTACACAACTGATTTCATCTTTCACTCACCTACTCTATAGAGGTTACTTTCCATAGCCAAAAGTAAAAAAGTTGTAAACTCATCAACTGTTCCATCATGCCCTACCTGCTAAACCTAAGAATAAATAACAAAATATAGACTTAGACTCTTCCTCAAATTTCCAATCTAACACAAAGGTACATAGCAAATGTCTGCTAAATCCAGATAACTTTAAGGTAGAAATATGTCATAGTGAAAATAATATTGAATCTGATGCCAAAGAGTCTAGATTCAAATACTAGCTCGAGCATGGACTTGCTTGGGCAGTTTAAGCTTTGCTCTTTAAGACTTCCCTGAATACCATAAGTAACATGCAAGAAATTATATACCATCTTGTAATAAACTTACATTACCTAAATAAAGGTATTCCCAAGCCTACTATTTCTGAGTCTATTTCCACATCCATGAAAATTAGGGGCTTGGATTGGATTAGATTATCTCTAAAATCCTTTCTAATTCGAAATCCTCCAATAGATCATGAAGTGTGCCAGTTGACATAAAGCCCTGTTGATGGACTCAGTCATGTAATGCAAATGTCAAACACTGCTTAGGCCAGTCCCTTGCAAGCAAACAGAATGCATATGTTCCAGTATGTCACCAGTCAAACCAAGCCAGCTTTGGGCTATGTGTGAGAGCTAACAGGACCGTGGCAACTTTCCCTCTCTCTTGAGACCCCTTGGCACTTGCTTCCTGTCCATATGCCACAGAGGGATATGAAAGGAAAGGTGGCAAGTTTCACACTTCTGTGATCTCCTTTCTGCCTTTCAAATTGTCACACCTCCTTTCAGTACTCAATAGAAATGGAGTAAGTGGGGCAGTTGGGAATTGCTTTTTTATCCTCCCTTTTTTTTCTATTGCATAACAAACTGAGGTCAGTTCTTTAGTGAAATGTTACAACAGAGAAAACACTGGGATTTTATTGAGCTTTTCATGTTCTCTCCCATACATATTACTATGTGTTGGAACCATGCCATTCGGTGTTTTGCAAGCTGGTCAAAACTACTCTTTATTGACAAGGGGGATGGGGAGGGAAGGAGGAAAGAAACTATCACTACAATAACAGAAAGGACTCTGCAATTGCATTCCTGCTTTTTCTCTGACTTCGTATTTTTTTTTAATTGAACCTGGAATTTAGCATGAACTGCTCGAGAAATTCATGTGGCTCTGCTTCTGAGGCTGTACCCAATATGATATACACAGTCTGAGATAACTGATAACATACTAAAAGAAAGAACTTATGAACCAAGTTTGACTTTTATTGTGGTGGTTATTCAGTTGTTTCATGTCTAACTCTTTGTGACCCCATTTGAGGTTTTCTTGGCAAAGATACTAGACTGGTTTGCCATTTTCTTCATTTTACATATAAGGAAACTGAGGAAAACAGTTTTAAAAGCCTTGCCAAGAAGTTCATAGCTAGGAAGTGCCTGAGGCCATATTTGAATTCATGTCTTCCTGCCTCCAAGTCCCAAGACTATATATTCACTATGCAATCTAGTTGCCCTGACTTTTATAAAGCAATAAAATCTGAAAGACATTACTCCACACAAGCTAGCACTAGGTTTACATTAACCCAAGTAAGGATTCACAAATGAGCCACAGTTGGATGACATTCACTTATCGTGACAGACCAACCAACATAATGCTCATTTATTAAGTTGAGTTTATGATAAGAGGTCAAACCCACTAGAAAAATATCATTTAAAGTGTTATTTCTAGGACAAGAAGAAGGGTTAACAAAAATTATAGTCCCAAAAAGTCCTGTGGTATACTCTCCAGATAATCAGGAAGACATCTAAATTTCTCAAATGATCCAGTATTTAGAATTCATCAGGTATGACTCTGAGTCAGTTATGAGAACCTATCTTCTGCTGGAAACACAATAAATATCAATCAGATCATATATTATCTTGAGTCCTTCCATCATTCTCCTTTACCACATTATCATCCTTCATGATCATGGAAATGGAGCATTTGTAAGTGATAGAACAATCACAAGAAGGATTATACTGTGTGTGGCTGAAGTCAAACAATCAGAAAGTATTTTTTAAATACCAATTTACATGCCAGGTACCATATTAGAGGATGGGTATATAAATAGAAAAACTGGAAAAAAAAATCCACTCACAAAGAGTTTATATTTTAATGAGAAACACAAGAAGTACATATATAAGCATAAACAGAATCATATCAATTTTAAAGTATAGGATTGTTAAGGAGGGAGGGAACAAGGAGTTCAGGAAAAGTTTCATACTAGAGGTAATACTCGAGTTGCATCTTAAAGAAAGAAAAGAATTCTATGAAGCAGAGATAAGAAGGATGTCTATTACAAACATGAGGGATGACCAGTGTAATGTCACGGAGATAGGAGATGCAGTGACATGTATGAGGACCATAGAGTAGTCCAGTTTGACTGAATCAGGAGGAGTAATATATAAAGAAAGTTGGAAAACTAGCTTGCAGCCAGATAGTTAAGGTTTGAAGTATGACTGAAAAGTGTTTTATTTAGCTTCCAGAAGATTAAAGACAATGGAGCTTACTAAGTAGGAGCATGAAATGGTCAGATAAATGTTTGAGAGTTATTTTGGCAGCTATGTTGAGGATGGACTGAAGTAAGGACAGATAATGCAGGCAACTAATTTAGAGTTCTTTGCAACAATTTAGTTCAGAGGTGAGCAGGGCCAAAACTAACGCAGTAGCTGTATAAGCAAAGATTGGGGTCAGAAACAAGAAATGTACAGGTGGAAAAGGAAAGATTTGTCAATTGATTAGATATATGAAGCAAACTTGAAGAGTCCAGAATAATGTAGAGCTTACAAACCCAGGAGATTGGAAGAATAGTGGTATCCTCAACTCCATGAAGAAAGTTTAGAAGAGGGTTTGAATTTTTTTTTAATTGCTTTGTTTTGGGCCCAATATAAGATTATGCTCCAACAAAGTTTGGAACAGAAGCTGAGGCAATAGGAAGTCAGTAAGGAGTAAAAGGCATATGCTGTTTGATATGTATCAATTATATCAAATAGTATGGAGAGTTCAAGAAGGTTGGAAAATTAGAGATCACTGATAATTTCAAGAGACTAGTTTTTCAATTGTTGAGGCCAGAAGCCAAAATGTAAAGAGCTGAAAAATAAATGAAAGGAAAAGAAATGCTGATGATGTGGAGAGTTTTCTCTAAGACTCTGTCTATGAAAAGGAAGAGATATAGCATAATAGCCTGAGAAAATGGTAGAGTCAGATAAATTATAAGTTGAGGACAATCTGGAAATGTTTACAAGTAGTATGGAAGGAGCAGAGGGAATAAGAAAAACTAGGAAGAGAAAGAGAGAAAGGGATCCTCCTGGGGGCATAAATAAAAAAATTGGCATTTGCAAGGAGGAGACTTCTTCCTCCCAGACTCATGCAAACATAATAGAATGAGAATGATTTAAAAGGGATTTGGAATACTAAGTTGGGTTTCCTCAATTTTCTTTTGCTGAGAAAGAAGATTTGGTGAATTTAACTTTAGAAAACAAAAAAAATTGAACAGAAGCTATTCCTAGAGGAATAGGAAGTCAGTAAAGAGTAAAAGGATTGCCTATTGTGATCACATAATAAATCTGCATAGGTCCAATCAGTTTTCTACATGTACATTCAGATGCATTGAGAAACAGATAAAATGAATAGTGGGAGTACCAGGATAGAGTTTTGAAAGAGGAAAAGTAACGAAAGGACAAAGGACCCCAAAAGACAGGGTAATGTCAAATTGGTTGAATACAGAATCAAGATTTTGAAGGGAGGAAATTATAGCCAGAGGAGATCAGAGTGGAGGCCTGAGCAAGCTGTAAAGGATGGAGTAACTGAAGGTTTCAAAAAAAAGATGAAGAATAAGATGGGAAGGTAGAGATGAAAGAACTAGTATTTAAAGTCAGATAAGCAAATAACATAATTATAGATAGAGAATACTTATAGGTGATAATAATAAGGATATGATTATCCCTGGATAGTAGCTAGAGAGAAATATGAGATCATGATTATTCTCAGATCTTTTTCAGAAGAATTAACAGTCCAACCACATCTCCCCCATTTTATATTTGTGAAATTAATTTTAATGATGATTTTTTTATTACAGCTTTTTATTTTCAAAACATATGCATGGATAATTTTTCACCATTAACCCTTGCAAAAACTTTTGTTCCAAATTTTTACCTCCTGACCTAGATGGCAAGTAATCCAATATATGTTAAACATGTTAACAAAATATATGCTAAATCCAACATATGTATAAAAATTTATACAATTAACAGGCTGCACAAGAAAATCAGATCAAAAAAAAAGAAAGTAAAATGCAAGCAAACAACTACAACAAAAGTGAAAAACACTATGTTGTGATCCACACTCAGTTCCCATAGTGTTATCTGGTTATAGAGGACTCTCTTCATCACAAGATCATTGGAACTGGCCTGAATCATCTCATTGCTGAAGAGAGCCAAGTCCTTCATAATTAATCATAGTATAATCTCATTGTTGCCATGTAAAAGGATCTCCTGGTTCTACTCATTTCATTTAGCATTAGTTCATATAAGTCTCTCCAGGCCTCTCTGAAATCATCTTGCTGATTGTTTCTTAGAGAATAACATTCCATTATATCCATATACCATAACTTAATTCAGCCATTCTCCAATTGTTAAGCATCCACCCAGTTTCCAGTTTCTAGCCACTACAAACAGGGCTGCCACAAACATTTCTGCACATGTGTGTCCCTTTCCCTCCTTTATGATCTCTTTGGGATGCAGACCTAGTAGAGACACTGCTGGATCAAAGAGTATGCTGTTTTATAGCCCTTTGGGCATAGTTCCAAATTGCTCTCCAGAATAGTTGGGTCAGTTGTGAAGTTAATTTCTGAACACAGAAATATAGCCTTCATGCTTATTAATATTCATTTTATTTGGATCCACAATCTTTAATTCCAAATCTTATAATCTTTCTATTATGCCACACTGACTTCTGATAAAAATAACTTATCACTGTTAAATAACTAATTTTACTGACATCCAGAAGTCTCTACTCTACCATTTTTTAAGTTAGAAAAAAAAATTGGATTTCAGAGATTAAATGATAAGTAATTTATCTGTGCTCCCATGCCTACTTAATGACAAAGAAAGTTCTAGATATGAGCTTTTCTTAGACCTAAATATGTTTTTCTTTATCCTAAGATCCTGAATTATTGTTCCTTAATGTTGGGCCCTTCCTATAGCCATAGGGTAGTGTAGACTACTGGAGAGTGAGTAGCATGTTATCTAATTTTAGCAACCCTTAACACAAGCCAAAACATAAGAGACTAATGACAATGATATGGTCACAAGTCTTATGGAAATTATATGAGAAAAGACGTCTATATGTACAACAGTAAGAGGAACAGCTCTATCTATAAAAGTACATGTACAGACCTGGATGTTTCACTGCAAGCTTAGCTAGCATGGTTTCAGTGTTCAACAGGAAATGGGAATTTTGACATAAAATAAAAAAGAGAATGTCACATGTAGAAGGACATAAAGTTAGAACTAAGGATGCAGATGAGAAAATAAAAAAGGAAGATACTTCTAGTTTTCCTTTTATTTTTCTATAATGGCTGTGAGAGAAAGGTAGGCCAGGGAAAGCAAAAGAAAATATAATTAGCTTCTACCAAAGAATAAATCCAAGAAGAAACCCTAATCAAGAGAAAAACATTGTGAGGATCCCCCTCTCAAGAAACAAGAACATCTGTTTAGTGAGAAAATATATGGTAACAATCTTAACTGAAATAAAACAACATAGCATCTTTTAGTAATTAAAATTCCTCATTTTTAAGCAAAAAAAGCCTGGAAAGACTTACATAAACTGATGCTGAGTGAAGTGAGCAGAAACAAGTGAACATTGTACATGGTAACAAGATTATGTGACGATCATCTGTGATGGATGTGACTCTTCTACAAGCTTCTCCACAATTCAAGGTAATTCCAATAAACTCAGGTTGGAAAATGCCATCCACATCCAGAGAGAGAACTATGGAGCCTGAATATAGATCAAAGCATTATATTTTCAACTTTGTTCTTATTAATTTGTTTTGTTTCTCATGGTTTTTCCCCTTTTGTTCTGATTTTTCTTGCACAACCTGACAAATATGGAAATATGTTTAAAAGAATTGCACATATTTAATGTATATCAGATTGCTTACTGTTTGGTGAAAGGATAAAAGGGAGGGAGAAAAATAGTATTAATATTAAATATTATACATGTATTTGGAAAAACAAAATAATACTAAAAATAAAAGAAGAAGAATAATTTTAAATTTCTCATTCTTTAAAGTAATGAATTTTCTGGACTCATCAGAAAAATCTTTCCTTGAGATCAGTGACAAGTGTTGTTTGCCTTTGCACCTTCCCCAGACCTTAACATAAATGAAGGAAAAAGTATTTGCTACATACTTATCATATGACTGCACTAAATACTGAACATATAAATGCCAAAGTGAATCAGTCTATGCCATAAAGGAGATTATATTCTAATAAGAGAAAAATTTATATATATATATTTATATATATATATAATATATATATAATGTGTGTGTGTGTGTGTGTGTGTGAGAATGATGGCCAGGAAAATGAGTTTTTGTCTTCAAGTGACAAGAATAGTGAGAAAAGCCACAAGGTAACATCATTCCCAAAAACAGTGAAGTATTGATCTTATTACTACTCCTAGAGGTAAAAGAAAGTAGTGGGAGGAAGAAAACTAAAACAAGCAGTGAAAGGGCCAGGCAAGAAGTCCCGAAATATCCAGAGCAGAGCATTGATATCAAAAGGAAAAAAAAAATACATACTAACTGCACCTCTAAGACTTAGACAATTAAACAAATATCATCTGTGGATGTTACTCTCTAGCACCCTTCTACCCCAACACCCTACTAATTAAGATAATATTCTGATTATTATGTATAACAATATTCACAAAGTATAGGGGAACTAGTAAGGTACTGTTATATATAACAGCAGTCCATAATAATATATTTATATTTTATGTTGTCTTAATTTGCATTTCTCTAATCAGTAGTGATTTAGAGCATTTTAAAATATGATTATTGATGGCTTTAATTTCTTTATTTGAAAATTGTCTATTAATATAAATATATGTCTTCTGTTATATTGAGTGTCATTGTTTGAGAATATTTTGGAATTATTAAAAGAGCTTTTCAATTTTCCCCTACCCTTATGAGGTACATGTAACATTTCTTGCAATACATAGTATCCTTGCTTCATAGAAAGCACAAGTCTCCCTTTTGGAGACACATGCTTTGCCAGCAATGTGTTATACAAATTCATGGCAGAAAAATTCTCTTTAAACCCTTGTTATAGAACATGGAAGAGGAGGCAAACATCCCTGAGGATCCCATGTGATGAACTTACTTCTCAGCCCCTTTTAATACAAATATTAAGGAGCTTTTTCTCATCAGTATTTAGAATCCAAGGCATCCCCTCTCATATTTTGGGTCTCCAAAGTAACTACTCTATATTCAGGATAATATGCTATGGGCTGCCATGTCCTCAAAATGATAGTTCCTAACAGGAGCCTACCTTTACCAGATGTAAAACTGTATTAAAAAGCAGCAGTCATCAAAAACATTAGGTGGCTAAGAAATAGAATGGTGGAGCAATCAAATGGGTTAGGTACACAAGACATAATAATCAATGACTATAGTAATCTACTGTTTGATAACCCAAAGACTCCAGCTTCTAGAATAAGAACTCATTATTTGACAAAAATTACTGGGAAAACAAGCAAATAATATGGCAAAAACTAGGCATAGATCAACATCTCACACTCTACACCAAGATAAGGTCAATATGGGTACATGGTTTAGATATAAAGCATGATTCTATAAGGAAATTAGGAGAGCAAGGGATACTTTATATTGTTGGAATACACAGGAGCCACCTGACAGTGGCTGCTGGAGATCCAACCCAGACCTGCAGAATGGATCTCCTCTGGTGAGACAATGATACAAGGAGACTGAGAGGCAGTTGCTGTTCTCTGACCTCTCTGACTGAGAGGCTGTTGCATTGCCTAATCTCTCTCTTCTTTCCTCTGCCTCCAATTTATCTCATTCCCAGTCCACAATACCTGTGTCAGCAAAGGCTACCTTGCAACACCTTCAGACATTATGATCCACAGCTGTAGAGGCTCTCAGAGAACTAACGTGTAACATATATGATCTTTGGAGAAGGGAGGAGTTTATGACCAATGAACTAGAGAACGTTATGAAATGCAAAATAGATAATTTTGATTATATTAAATTAAAATGTTTTTGCACAAACAAAACCTGTACAGACAAGATTAAAAGGAAAGCAGAAAACTTGGAAACAATTTTTACAGCAAGTGTTTCTGATAAAGGTCTCATTTCTGAAATATATAAAGAACTGAGTCAAATTTATGAGAACATAAGCTATTCCCCAATTGATAAATGATCAAAGGATATGAATAGACAATTTTCAAATAAAGAAATTAAAGCCATCAACAATCATATTTTAAATGATCTAAATCACTACTGATTAGAGAAATGCAAATTAAAACAACTTTGAGGTGCTACCTCACATCTATTGGATCAGCTAAGATGAAAGGAAAAGATAAAGATAAATGCTGGAGAACATATGGGGAAAATGGAGTATCAATGCATTGTTGCTCAAGAGAACTGTTCGGTTCTGCAAACATATATTGTATCTAGGATATACTGCAACATATCCAACATATAAAGGACTGCTTGCCATCTAGGGGAGGGGGTGGAGGGAGGGAGGGGAAAAAAAAATCAGAACAGAAACGAGTGCAAGGGATAATGTTGTCAATATAAAGTAATCATTAAATAAAAAATAAAAATTAAAAAAAAAAGAAAATCCCAAATAAAAAAAAAATGCATTGTTGCTGGAGCTGTGAACTGGTTCAGCCATTCTAGAGAGAAATTTGAAACTATGCTCAAAGGGCTTTAAAACTATGTATCCCTTTGATTCATCAGAACTATTTCTAGGTCTGTATCCCAAAGAGATCATAAAAGAGGAAAAAGGACCCACCTGGGCAAAAATATTTATAGCAACTCTTTTTGTGGTAGCAAGGAACTAGAAATTGAGGGTATATCCATTAATTGGGGAATGAATGAATAAGTTACATTATA
The DNA here is from genome assembly GCF_016432865.1 of Antechinus flavipes. Classification (NCBI taxonomy): domain Eukaryota; kingdom Metazoa; phylum Chordata; class Mammalia; order Dasyuromorphia; family Dasyuridae; genus Antechinus; species Antechinus flavipes. The sequence continues at coordinate 166,067,059 of NC_067399.1, read as the reverse complement.
TGAATGTAATGGAATATTATTGTTCTATAAGAAATGATGAACAGGTTGACTTCAGAAAAGCCTGGAAATACTTATATGAACTGATGCTGGGTAATGAGAGCAGAACCATGCAAACCTTGTACACAGTGACAGCAAGATTGTGTGATGATCAATTTTGATAAGACTTGCTTCTTCTCAGCAATACAGTGATCCAAGACAATTCCAATAGTCTTTGGATGGAATATGCCATCTACATCCAGAGAAAGAACTATAGATTATCATTGAAGTGATCCACAATTTCTTGAGTGCTGCCCAAATCAGATTAAAATATAGTTCCCATTTGATTTTGATGTATAAGTATTAATTTTTTAAATAAATATACATGTATGATTTTCTAAATCAATATGAAGTCCACAGTATGCACATATAGTGGGAGTTTGACACCATAGTGTGTTGGACTTGGAGTGAGAACAATTCACTTAGCCTCTAGATTAGTTTCACTTTTTTCCTCTGTGAAACTGAGGGGACTATTTGAAGATTACTAATAGTCTTCAAATACTAAGTCTATGTCTTATCTATGACTCTATAATGTCTTTTAAGGTTAATTTCAGGTCTAAATTGATGATCTTAGAAATCTGAGCCAAGTCAGCATCTCCACCTGCCTCACCTACTGAAACTGTAATTGTAATTATAATTGTAATTGTAATTGTAATTGTAATTGAAGGGCACTAATATTAGATTGAAGGTCCAATAGAGGACATACATCAGATCCTTCAGAAATTACATATGGATCATGTTGGGAAAGAAATTCAGAACAAAAGAAAAAACACAAAAAGGAAAACAAAACAAAACAAAAAGGTGAAAATGACATACTTCAATGATAATCTATAGTTCTTTCTCTGGATGTAGATGGCATATTCCATCCAAAGACTATTGGAATTGTCTTGGATCACTGTATTGCTGAGAAGAAGCAAGACCACTTTTGCTGTATTTGACACCTCTGAGCTATACCATATGTTGTCTACAAATTCATTTGCTGCAGAGCCAGAAAGATAGGTAATACAGTAGACAGAGTGCTAGGCCTGGAGTCAAGAACACTGGAATTCAAATCCCACTTTAGTCATTAACTCTATGTGAACTTGAGTAAGTCACTTTAACCTCTGCCTGTTTCTCCAACTGTAAAGTGGGGATAATAACAGCACTGCCTTCCAGAATTGTTGTGAAAATCAAAAGAGATAATATTTGTAAAGCATGCACTATATGAATGCAACTAATATTATTAATTAGAGCAGCTGACCCTATATCATCTAATATCTAATTATCTAATATAGCAATAATAGAATATAATGGAAAACATTGATCTCTGACCCAAACATAGGGAGCAAAAAGGAAACAAAATCTTATCTTAGTGACAGTCTGCCTAAATAAAGAAAAAGGTTGTCAGTCTGTTTTTATCAGCACAAATATTAGTCCAGGGCTTAGTGCCAGCATCTCCACCTGCCTCACCTACTGAAACTGTAATTTGATCAAAAAAAAAAAAAAAAAAAAAAACTGCCACCCTTTAAGAAAAATAGGAGGAGGGGTTAAACTAGATTATCCAAGCAAAATTACCACTATAATTCTTTAAAATTCTAATATTCTTAGGAGGTTTTAGGCTTATCTGTTTATACGTGAATGTGAATTTATTCATATTTTCTTAAGACTTAGAGATTTGGCAGAGGAGGGGAGTTGGGGGGGCGGGGAGAAGAAAAGGGAAAGGAAGAGAAGATTTTAATGGAGGATGCACTGTGATGAAAAGCTAAGGCTACAACCACAGGAAACTCCTTGGGTAGAATGGACCCTGGGAACAGGGGGGAAAGGATGCAGCAGATGGGATTCCCAATCAATCCATCCAGAAGCCCAGAGTAAACCCCATCTCGATCCAGGTGCTGGACGTGCAACTACATCATCGATATCAACCAAGTGCGAAGGGAACACCTCACCTCTGGCCCAGGAGGTAGGTGTCAAAGTTAGTTTGTGGGTCACGATTTCACCTTAGGATCCCCGGGCCAACATTTTGCAGGCCCTCGACAGGCTGATGCAAACCTTTCAAATTCAGCAACCCCCGCCTGTTTTTGTTTTGTTTTTTTTTTTTTTTTTTTTTTTTTTTTTTTTTTTGCAAACTCTGTTTTAAAAACTTTGTGCCACCCAGCCTGGCAGGATCAAGATTCGATCCTAGTTTTAATCCAGTCAGAAAACTCTGGAGAGCGTGAGGGATGACGAAAAAGAGGGAGGGGGATAGGGAAGGAGAGAGCATGCGCAGCCGAGTCTCGTGAGGGTTCCCCTGCTTCCTCTCCTAACCAACTGAGCATGCTTAGCCTCCCCAGCCTCATTTTGTGCGACGAGTTTTCGTTGAGACAAAATAAATAGAAAAAATGAAGAAATGTTTCCCGCGGCTCTTTGACCAGCCTTGGAAAGAGGACTGATTTTGGAGTCAAAGGATTTCCCATGTAATAAAATCAAAATTAAAACCAATAGGCAATTATTAATTATATACCACTTACGGAGGATCCAGAAGATGGTCCAATCTGGAGCACACTATGATGAGGGAGGCAACATACAAACGTGACTTACACAGGATAACTTAGAGATAAGTAACTGAGAAAAAGCACTAACGTTAAGAGGCTTCCTGTAAAAGGTGATGTTTAGATGAGACTTGAAGGAATCATTAAACAAAAACTGTGAAATAATTTGGTTGTACTCCTTTTCCAAACTTAAACCAACCTGTTGTTCCCTGATCAGTTCTAATTGTGCTTTTAATCTATCTCAGGTTCCTCAGGTGATAAATAAGGGGGTCTAGTACTCTCATCTCTTTGAGGATTTGCTACATTTTTTTTGAATTCTAGACAGTCAAAGGCTTTAGTTAATTAAAGCAGAATTAGATGTTTGTTTTTATTCTGCAGTTCCTTTTCTCCACAATCCAGTAAATGTTGGCAATTTGGTTTCTGGTTCCTCTGCCTCTTTGAAAACTTGTAATTCTAACTTCATATTGCCAAAACCTGGCTTGCAGGATGTTAAGCATAACCTTTCAGAAGTGTAAAATGGGCACAGCTGTTCACTAATTTGAACATTCTTTGGCATTGGGACTTGGACTTAAAGTGATCTTTTCCTACATATTGAGTAGGATACTGTATGGGCAGCATATTTTAGGTTTTAAGTAGCTCAGCTAGAATTCTACAGCCTCCACTAGCTTCATTGTTAGCAATGCTTCCTAAGGCCCACTTAACTTTGCTCTCCAAGATGCATGGCTCTAGATCAGTTACCATACCATTTTCTTATCATTAGTGTTAAGATTTTTCTTGTGCAATTCTTTTTCATATTCTTGGCACTTCTTAATTCTTCTACTTCTGTTAAATCTCTACCATTTTTTGCCTTTTATCATGCCCATTTTTTGCATGAAATTTTCCCTTGAGATTTCATCTCTTTCCCATTCTTTGCATTACTCTAATTTAAGAAAATCTTCTTATGGCTCTTTACAATTCTTTGGAATTCTGCATTCAATTGGATATACCTTTTTCTTTCTTCTTTATCTTTCATTTTCCTTCTATCCTCAGCTACTGGTAAAACCTCAGTAGATAGGCATTTTGCTTTCTTGCTCTTCTGTTTCTTTGGAAATTTTTTTGTTGCTGCTTCCCGTACAGTATTAAGAACTCTATTCATAACTCTTCAAGCATTCTGTCTACCAGATCTAATCCTTTAAATCTTTTAATCTCCTCCATTTCATATTCATAAGTGGCCTTATTTAGGTCATACCTGTATGATCTGAATGTTTTCCCTACTTTCTTCAATTTAAATCTGAATTTTGTGAAATTTGAGATAAGCTCATGATCTGAGCCACACTCAGTTCCAGATTTTGTTTTAATTGTATAGAGCTTCTCCACCTTTGGTTGCAAAGGATATAATCAATCTAAATTTGAAATTGACCATCCACGTGATATCCATGTGTTGACTTGTCTTTTAGATTGTTGAAAAAGAATGATTACTTTAATCAGCAAGTTATCTTGATAAAACTTTAGTAGTCTCTGCCCTGGTTGATTTTGTACTCAAGGGCACATTTGCCAGTTATTCCAATTGTCTTTTTATTTCCTACCTTTCATTACAATTCTCTATGATGGATGTGACAATATTTTGGATGTCATTTTCTAAAAGATGTTGTAGTTCTTCACAGAACTGATCAACTTTGGCCTCTTCAGCATCAGTGTTTGCAACATAAACTTGTATTCTTGTGATGTTGAACTGTTTGCATTGGATTTGAGCAGACATTTCAGCATCATTTTTGAGATTATATCCCAATATTGATTTTCCCATCCTTTTTGAATATGAGGGATACTCCATTTCTTCTAAGGATTCTTGCCCACAATAGCATATGTAGTGATCACCTGAATTAAGTTTACTCATGCTCATCCATTAAGTTCACTAATACCCAAAATTATTATTTTAATCTTTCTATCTCCTATTCAATCACATCCAGTTTACTTTGGTTCATATATCTTACATTTCAGATCACTATATATATATTATAGCATCATACTTTCCTTAGGTTACCAGACATACCCGAAGCTGTGCTTCTTTTTGGATTTGGTCCAGTTGTTTCATTAATACTAGAACCACCTTCAGTTACCATCCACTGTTCCCCAGTAACATCTTCTGAGCTGATGGGCTCATTTTTCAATGCCATCTTTTTAAATTATTTTAGTACTGTTCAAAGATGCTAGAGTGATTTACCATTTCCTTCTCCAGCGGATCCCCCTTTGTCAGAACTTTCTACTATGACTTATCCATCTTAGATAACCTTACACAGTATAGCTTATGAATTTTGTTTCATTCATACCCTATCACCAAACAAGGCAGTAATCCCAGTGGAGAATAATTGCATTTATCTCCTACCTAATATCTCTCCTTCCCAAAAATGAAAAAAGCCTGTATTGAGTATTTATGTACAATTGCATAAAGTAAAAAGAAATAAATGCTAGCTTCCTTCCTTTCTTCCAAAAGAGATAACATATACAAAAGTGCTCTACAAACCCTGAGGGACTTCATAAAATGCAAGCTATTATTTGTTATCCCCCATGTAAAATAAACTTTTCTTTTTCATATCCTTATTTAATGATCTAAAGAACCCTGCTAATAATCTCAAGCTAAAAATTTAGTTTTTAGACTGAAAAGATGGATTCTTCTGAAAAAAGAGCACCAATGTATTCAAATTACGATACTTCTCTTTAGAAGAATTAGACATGAAAAGCATTCTTGACTAGTCTACTGGGAAGCTGAAAGTGATTGTTCTTTTATAAGGCTTACAACTTAACTGTACCAAATACTACTGTTTTGTTTGCAAATGAGATGGCAGAGATAGAGGGAAAAACTATATTTAAAAAATTCTTCCCTCAGAGAAAAGGTATGATTCCAGAAAAGAAAAATGTGGTAAGCCATATATTGATTATTCCTAAAAATATTTTACCACCATTGAACATTAAGCTTGATTTAGTGAAAAATATATTTGTTCAGGTGATGAATCAAACTGGTATAGATTTTCTTTATCTAACATAAATTCCCAGAAATCAATGAGGCTAAAATAAAAGGGGAGGTATTTGTAGTTCTTCAAATAGGGAAGGTGATGAAAAATGAACATTTTGAAAATTGTTGAATAAAGCTGAAGAAATTATGTATAAGTAATTTTAAAAATAAAAGTTTTTTGAGAAACTATAAAAAATTGTCAATTATCTCAAAGCTTATAAAGTTATGCAATGTAATATCATTCAAAATCCATTTCTTGGACCACATTTTGCCTTCTCCTGAAAAAACAAGATTTTCTCATAAATAGGCACAAGGAATTCTTCCATCAAACAATCTCAGAAATGAAAAAGCAATAGAATAGAATAGGGGCGTAGAATGTAGACAAAGCTGATGACTGCTGTTCTATAGAAAGATGTTCCACTGGAAAAAATCCAATAGGAAACCATCAGTAGTTATATTTTAGATTAATTTAAAATAAGTTGGTTTAGGAGGAAAAAAAGGTAACATTAAAATTGTGATTCTTCTGAAAATAATGGACTAACAGACAAAATCTGAAACTATACTTGAAATCAGCTCAAAAAAAAAATACAATAGGCTCATCTACTTAATAAGTTGTACCACAAAAAACAAATACTTTTTTTTTTAATTGTCTAGTATAATGTAAGTATTGGAGGCCAGTCATCCTAACCTATGTCTTGCCAGTGGATTCAAATCTGACTCTAGAGAGTGAGGTTAATAACTCTTGCACAGTTCTACCTCACTTAAATCCAATTTACTTGCAAGTTAAGACATTATGCTCCCAAAATCCTTGATCCTCTGGGAGAACAAAGCAGAAACAGCAATTTGTGAAGAATAGTAACTGCTCTCCTGGGGTCCCAATTGGCCAGTTCCAATTAAGCAATGCTACTTTTTCTTCTTCCTCCTCCCCACCATCTTCCTTTTTCTCTTCTCTCTCAGTCCACATGGAAAGTCATATCCTTACATGTATCTTCTGTCCAACAAATATTAATTTTGCTCATTTACACTTTACACAGCATCTTGGATTTTTTTTCTTCCCTAATTAGCAATTTTATCATTGTTTTACTTTTTCCCTGAAAAGGAGACAATTAATTCTTTTCTCTCTATTGTCATTTATAATTTCTTGAAACATAGCTCTGAAAAACCAGGCTTGGATAAAGCCTATTAGGATGGAACAACTTGATTTATGCCTTTAAACCTAAGTCACTCTGGTTCTCATTGATTGGCTAATATTAGGTCCCAGCCCATGCTCATTGCTGGATTTTGACGTTCTGGGTGAGTGTAAATAACAATAGTTTCTGTCTGGCCAGAAACTCTGAGAGTTTTCCTCTCCAGGGATGATTCTTTTGTGAAGGCAAAATAGATTGTCTTTTGCCTCAATTCTTGTCTAGCCTTTACATTCAGTAATGTGTGTTCCCTCCAACAACCAGAATCCTGGAAAACATCTTAGCTTAAAAAGGCCAAGGTCTCCCAATACCAGCGGACTCCAATGACTAAAGAAAAAGAGTGAGGTTCAAATCACTATTGATCAGAGAAATACAAATTAAGACAACTCTGAGATACCACTACACACCTGTCAGATTGGCTAAGATGACAGGAAAAAATAATGATGAATGTTGGAGGGAATGCAGGAAAATAGGACACTGATGCATTGCTGGTGGAGTTGTGAACGAATCCAACCATTCTGGAGAGCAATCTGGAATTATGCCCAAAAAGTTATCAAACTGTGCATACCCTTTGATCCAGCAGTGTTTCTTCTGGGCTTATATCCCAAAGAAATACTAAAGAAGGGAAAGGGACCTGTATGTGCCAAAATGTTTGTGGCAGCCCTGTTTGTAGTGGCGAGAAACTGGAAATTGAATGGATGCCCATCAATTGGAGAATGGCTGGGTAAACTGTGGTATATGAATGTTATGGAATATTATTGTTCTGTAAGAAATGGCCAGCAGGATGAATATAGAGAGGTTTGGAGAGACCTACATGAACTGATGCTGAGTGAAATGAGCAGAACCAGATCATTATACACTTCAAAAGCGATATTGTATGAGGATGTATTCTGATGGAAGTGGATTTCTTTGACAAAGTGACCTAACTCAGCTTCAATTGATAAATGATGGACAGAAGCAGCTATACCCAAAGAAAGAACACTGGGAAATGAATGTGAACTATTTGCATTTTTGTTTTTCTTCCCAGGTTATTTTTACCTTATGAATCCAATTCTCCCTGTGCAACAAGAGAACTGTTAGGTTCTGCAAACATATATTGTATCTAGGATATACTGCAACATATCCAACATATATAGGACTGCTTGCCATCTAGGGGAGGGGATGGAGGGAGGGAGGGGAAAAATCGGAACAGAAGCGAGTGCAAGGGATGATGTTTTAAAAAAAAATTACCCTGGCATGGATTCTGTCATATAAAGTTATTATAAAATAAAATAAAATATTAAAAAAAAAAAAGAAAAAGAGTGAGGTTGTTGATTTTGCACAGTCTTGCCTCACTTAAATACAATTCACTTGCAAATCAAAACATTGCCCTCTTGATATCTTTGGTCCTTCTGGAGAGGAAAGGATGAACAACATTCTGTGTTTAGCCAGCCCTAATCTCTCTCCTGAATTATGATCCTCTATCTCTACCTACTGAAATTCTCATCTAAATACCCTGTAAGCATTGCAAGATCAATATCATTCTCTTTGAATCCATTCCTCTTTGTAAATGATATTTCTGTTGGAATTATTATAATGTTTTCATTCACCCAGATTTGCAAAATTATGGTCATTTTTTATTTTTACCTTTTTCCTTCACTCCTGATAGCCAAACAGTTTTCAAATCTTCCTTCACAACATTTCCATTGTCTCTCCCCTTCTCACTCAACTCCTAGTTTAGACTCTTAATCACCTCTATCACTAAAGTTTTGTTAACAGCCTTTTAATTGGTCTCCTTCCTTTCAGTCTCTCCCCTTCTTCAAACCATCCTCTCTCTACATGATTATCCAAACGCTCATCCTAAAACAGTTCTGAACATGTTCAAAAACCCTTCAAATTTCTTTCAATTGCCTCTAGTTTAAAATTCAATTTAAAACCTTTCATATTCTCACCCTAGCTTACCTTTCCAGGCTGTTTAAACTTACTTCCCTTATGTATCTTACATTCCAGCCAAACTGCTCTATTTGCTTCTTCTAGAAGTATCCTCCCATCTCTGACTTCCCATAAACTGTATCCCATTCACAATCTATCTCACCTTCAATTAAATTTCCTCAAAAGCTCAATTCAGGTGCTAAGTTAACCTATCCTGATATCTTCAGTTTATCAGTCTTTCCTCAGTCCTCAAATTATTTTGTATTTCCCTGTTTGCATACAGGCTGTATTTTCCAGTCAAATATATGTTCTTTATGGGCAGAAATTACTTTTTGATTTTATATGTGAAGGCACAGAACCTTGTACAATCCTTCCAAATAGCTGTTTCTTAATAAATGTCTGATTACATTACATTATCTTACATTGGATTTTGATGACATGTGAACCTTTAATTGGAGTGATAAAATATAAGTTAGGTGAACTTCTTCAAGAACCTGTCATTTTGTTGGGGTAGGCACTCCCTATTCTGACAAAAATCCCTACCCCTCCATAATTTAGTAAGTGCTCTTCAGAAGTTCTGGCGGCTTAAAATGATATCAACCCAGTGAAAGGCATTAACTATCCTTCAGAAGGAAGAAGATGTAATTTACCTTCAGGCCCATATGTGAAACTTTTCTATCTGTCCTGATACATGATACCAGAGTTTGTATTCTGAAAGTATAGTCTTTGAAGATATCCTAGGTCACACCCATATCTAAACTGGCCAACAGAGAAGGCTGTAGTAGGGGAATTTGGTTGTGCATGTTTTGCAAATGGTTTGCAAAATTCCTTTTAAAGAGTTATGCCTTTACCTTTTTACCCAGCGGTGTTGCTGCTGGGCTTATATCCCAAAGAGATCTTAAAGAAGGGAAAAGGACACATATGTGCAAAAATGTTTGTGGCAGCCCTTTTTGTAGTGATTACAAACTTGAAATTGAGTGGATGCTCATCAGTTGGAGAATGGCTAAATAAACTGTGGTATATGAATGTTATAGAATATTATTGTTCTATAAGAAACAATCATCAGAATGATTTCAGAGAGGTTTGGAGAGACTTACATGAACTGATTCTGAGTGAAATGAGCAGAACCAGGAGATCATTATACAGGACAACAACAAGATTATACGATGATCAACTCTTGATGGATGTGGCTGTATTCAACAATGAGATAATTCAAACCAGTCTCATTTGTTCAGTGATAAAGAGAGCCATCTACACCCAAAGAGAGTACCATGGGAACAGAGTGTGGACCATAACATAGCATTTTTACTCTTTCTTTTGTTGTTTGCTTGCATTTTGGTTTTCCTTCTCAGGTTTTTTTTTTCTTTCTTTCTAGATCGATTTTTCTTGTGAAGCAAGATAACTATAAATATGTATACATATATTGGATTTAACATATACTTTAACATATTTAACATGTATTGGTCTACCTGCCATCTAGGGGAGGGGGTGGAGGGAAGGAGGGGAAAAGCTGGAATAGAAGGTTTTGCAAGGGTCAGTGTTGAAAAATTACCCATGCATATGTTTTGTAAATAAAAAGCTATAATAATAATTAAAAAAAATATATTGGATCACTTGCTGACTGGGCAGAGGGAAGGGAGGGGAAAAAATTAGAACACTGGGATGTTGTAGGGATGTCAAAAATTATGCATGTGTATATTTTGAAAATAAAAAGCTATAATTTTAAAAAATAATTTTAAAAAATTTTAAGAGTTATGCTTTTGAATAAACAATATTCATGGTGTGATTTAGAGGTAAGAATCTCCAGCTAAAGCAAGTTCTTTTTTTATGGTATGGCTCTGTTGGAGAGAGAGAAAGAGACAGAGATAGATAGAAGAGACAAAGACAGACAGAGATTGAGAAAAGTTGTTTTTCATGAAAAAGAGACACAAAAGCTCTCATTCGAATCAATAAAATATGTCTTCCTAAACTACTTCATTGTAGTTTTTGTCTTCTATGCAGAAAATATCTTTGTGCCCAGTATAGTAGTTAAATCGTTGACTTTACTGAAAAATAAAATAGTACTTCTTTTAAGAGAAATATGGTGATCAAATAACTCCTTCAGTATCCTTTTAGAATGAGAATGGTACTATTTTCATATAAGTATATTAGATATAACTTTCATACTTAATAGATATAATTTTCATTACAATCTATCAAAACTTGGATTGGTAGTCCACCAAAAAAAAATAACATTCAGGACACATTTCCACTTAACCATTTTAAAATTTAATTTTAATTCTATTTCATTCCAAGCATAAATAAGGTGTCATTGGCAGATATATTGTATGTTTATGTATATGCATGTATATATTTTGTTATTGACTTATTTCAGTTGTGTCCAACTCTTTGTTACCCTATTTGGGATTTTCTTGGCAAGAATACTACAGTTATTTTTTCATTTCCATTTCCAGCTCATTTTACAGATGAGAAAATTGAGTCCATGTATATGTCTGGGGACAGATTTTAACTTAGATAAATCAACAATCAATCCATTGCACCATCATGTATATTCATATACACAAACACATAAGCATATGAATATATACATATATATATATTTCATTTAATATCTTTTAAAAAACTATTAACCAATTATATTTTAACATGGTCATTGTCTCAGACTATTGGATATTTGGGACACTGGGGGCTAAAAGAAAGAGGAAAAAAAAAGACTGTGGTACCAGCAGTACCCTAACTTCTGCTCCCATGCAAGTTGTTAATTTTTCTTTAAAAAAATTGAGACCTGATTGGTTCAGGGAATTAAAGGCATCCATCCCAGAACTGAATATAAACTACAAGAGGCCTGGCCAGAATCAGACCCAGTTCAGAAGAGAGGCAAACATATGCTTATGGCGGAGACTAAGCAGACTAAGTTGGAGTAGAAGATTGTGGGAAGGAAATCAAGTTTAGGAAGGTAAGAAAAAATAGCCTCAGGGCACAGATATAAATTGCTTATGAGGAAGATTGCCCTGAGAACTTTGAGTTTGGGAGAACTTCACTGGATCCTAGGTGGCTCAGAAAATAGAGCATAGGGCCTAAAGTCAGGAAGTCTCATCTGGCCTCAGACACTTCCTAGCTATTTGATTGTGGACAAATCACTTAACCCTGTTGATGTCTCAGTTTCCTCATCTGTAAAAGGGAGAAGGAAATGGCAAACCAGTCTATTATCTTTACCAAGAAAATGTTAAAACTGGATATTACTGAAACCATAATAATCATCTAGTAAAAATTCCTTACTTTTGTACATGACAAGAGACCCAAAGAGACATAACAACTTAAAATCACATAGGTAGCAAATCACAGATACTTTGAATCCAAATCCAGTATTGTTTCCAGTATACCACCTTAAAGATTCTGTTTCCTACAATTTACCTAAAAAAGGATGCTCTTCTGTGAAGAGAAGCTCTGAGGTCTCCCAGAAGAGACTATGGATGATTAGTCACAGACTAATTTTTCCAGCTGCAAAAAAGGTTTTATAAATTGGATTCCAAGCCATGTTTGTTTGTTTAATTTAGTGCTGAATACAAATTTAATTAAAATATTGTGTAATGGGAAAAGATTTGATCTTTGGCCCAGTAAAAACAGCATTGGTGAGAGGGAGTTTCCTTCTTTGGGAACTGAGGCAGGATGACATTCCGAAGGGATACATTGCACTAAAGATAAGGGATCTGGCATCCACCTGAGGCTAGACCTAACTCCCAGAAATTAATTAAAGCAGAGACTGAAATGGGTAAAAAGTAAATTTCCCAACATGGGAGGAAGCTGAGATAGCTTTGAGGTTGAGGCCCTAGCAGTAAACCCACCATCAAAGGAAAATGTGTCAGGAAATGAGTGAGAGGGAAATATAAGAAGGAAGAAAAAATTCCCAAACCACCAAAGACCTCAAGAGGAAGAAAACTCAGTTAAAAACCTAGAGCACAGGAAAATAAGTCAAGATTGAAGGTAATGAAACTAGAAGGAAAGATGACTACCAAGACTTCAAACAGATTATAAATGTCTCTAAATAAATATTGCAATACAAAGAAAATTGAAGTAATACCTGATGAAACACAGAATTCTGTGGATTCATAAGATACCATGGAAGTGCAGCAGTATCTTGAAGAGAACATTTAGAAAGAAATCAGTAACTTGAGAAAAGAATTTAAATGGAAATCAATAACAAAAATTAATGACTTATACAGAAGAAATTTTGAATCCATGATAGGAAGTCTTCCACAAATATACTAAAGTGAAGAACAATCTAGAAATGAATAAAAATTGTAAGTAACATGATTTTCATATAAGCAAAACACATTGACTATGAAAACAAAATATATAAAAACTTAATTATAGCTATATATAGAAAACATAGAACAGTAAACCTGAGCACCATAAAGTAAGAAATAATAGAAGAAAACTGCCCAGAATTTATAAACTTAAAAAAAAATGCCTTCAAGGAGTAAAAAATAAATACCCTATTTCAAACTTGAAGACATGGAATAGTTAAATTTCACAATTCCAGTGATAAAAAATTCCACAAACAACCAGTGAGAAACTGCAGGAGGAGATAAAATAATATATTCCAAAGCAAAGGAGGTCAAGATGCAGCCCAAAATGAAATACTTTTAAATATGAATCTAATAATCAACCACAAAAAAATGTTCAATAAAAGAAAGGCATTTGAAGCATCCTACAGTACAAAAGCAGATTATTTGACTTGTAAACAACACCCAAACACCTGAAATACTAGAAAGGTAAATAAATATAACTACCAAGGAAAGCAAGAGTTCAAAAAAAATTTTCCCTGCCTCTAGAGATTATAAAAACAAAAGAGCAACAACAAAAACCCGGAAAGAGAAAGACAAGTATAAGTAAAAGGAAGGAAGGAAGAAAGGAAGGAAGGAAGGAAGAAACGAAGGAAAGAAGGAAGGAAGGAAAGAAATGAAGGAATGGAAGAAAAGGAGGGAGGAAGAGCAATATAGGAACCATTGGGAGATATTTTTACTTACTAAACGGTTAGAGATGAATGTAGAATCTAAAGAAATAAAAGAAGTGAGTGACAGTGAAGAAAAAAACCTAAAATACCATGAACTAATTCTTGCAACCTCTCTTCCAACTCCTCTTTCATACCCTTTTCCTCCTGTGAATCAATGTATTTGGTCACACTTGATAGCAGAATGTGAAGATGTATAAAAGAGGATTATGTGATAGACCCTAATCTAGGCCATGGTTAACAATAAAAGGAAAATAATTCCTGTACTCCCTCTGCAACAAGTGGGATACAGGAGAATGTTTGAAGTGGCAAAGGAAGGGATTGAAGCAGGGGGAAGAAAAGGGAAAACTTTGACTCATTTTTTAAAGCTAGATGGGGACATTACTATGAGTCTAATCTATTAGGATTTAGTGCTCAGAAAGACCACTGTTGAGATAGCATTGTGCCTCCATGGACTGCATTCTTTTTATCAGGAAAAGAGAAACCAAAACTGCTAGAGACAACTGGAACCTAGAAGGGTGGCGAATGTATGGTAAATGGAAAAAGAAAATGGGGAGGCAGAGGAAATCTAATCCTGAGACACAAGGGGATTTCTACCATGGATCAAAAGTTTTTTCCTATTACCTTTTGCAGGAATTGATAATTCTAAAAAGTGAGGCATAAATAAAAAGGCTGAGAGGATAAAGTTTACAAGATCAGTAATATAAAAATTGTTTAGAAGAAGGCACTAAAACTTGGTACTTTAGAAGCATTGATTCTACAAAAAACATAAAGAGATTTAAGATGGAATAAATAAGCATAAAGAGTTGAGGAATAAAAATTTAGACAGAAAAGAATTAATGAATTAATGGCAGGGGGTGAATCTAAAAATCAAAAGAAGTTGGAAGGGAGAAGGAGGATTCTTAATCAACTACTTAAGTGAAAAAGAAAAAAGAGGGGAAGACAAAAGAACTAAACTAAAAAAAAAAAGAAAGAAAAATTATTAAGTTGAAAGAAACTTCAAAACTAGGGAAATGATTGACAAACATGGACAGGGGATAAAAAAGGAAGAAAACCAATAGGAATAAGGTTCTCTAAAGTAGATCAAGCAAAATTAATTTCAGGAGAGAAGTATTATCTTAAAAAATAAAATGGAACAAAACAACTGCTATATATTCATGACTTCACCATTTCATATTTGTGAAGTTGATTTTATTTTGGGTACTCAAATGTAAGATTTTACATTCATCCCTACCAAATTTCATTTATTTGGAATGAGTCCAATGCCCTGGAAGCCTATAAAAGTCCTTTTGTATCCTGGCTCTAACATTCATAGTATTAGCTATCCCTCCCAACTTTGTCATCTGAAAATTTGATGAGTATACTATCAATGCCATTAGCCAAATCACTCATAAAAGTGTTAAGTCATGCAGGACAGCAAAATCCTGACACAATGATACTGAACTGTTAACAACTCTGCTTTAAGTCCATTCATCCAATTCTTAATCCATCTCATGTTATTATCTTCAAATCTGTCATTTCTATAAGAATAATTTTGAGATACTTCATCAAGAGCTTTGCTAAAAATCAGTGTAAACCATATCCTTAAAATTCCTCTCATTTACTTGTTGAACAATATTATCAAAAAGGAAATGAAGTTAGTCTGGCATGATTTATTCATAATGAAACCATGCTGGTTCACCAGTTTTACTTCCTAGCTGTTCACCAATCATTTCTTTAATGATCTGTTCCAGAACTTCCCCAGGAATCAAAATTAAAATCCCTGGTTTAAGTTTATAGGTGACTTTTTTTTTCTTTCTCCCTTCCCCTAGGGAAGGTTATTATTAGACACAAAATAGGTATGTATGTGTGTATATGTATGTATGTATTTATGTATATATATATACATATATATGCAAATTTATTCTATATATCTATTTATTAGCTCTTTCTCTGGATGCAGATAATAGCTTTCTTCATGTGTCCTTCATACCTAATTTGGGTAAAAATAACATTCACATAAAGTCATTCTTAAAACAGTATTGCTGTTACTATATATAGTGTTCTCTTGGTTTTGTTCATTATTCTGTGTCTTTTCATGATTTTCTAAAGTCATCGAGCTCATGATTTCTTAAAGCACAGTAATATTCCATCATAATCATATATCACAAATTGTTTAGCCATTCTCCAATTGATGGGCATCCATGAAATTTTTAGTTCTTTGCCACCACAAAGAAAAAGTCGCTACGAACATTTTAGAACATATAGATTCTTTTCCCTTTTCTTTAATCTCCTTTGAAAATAGACCAATTAATGATAATACTGGATCAAGAAATATAGGTTGTTGAATAACTTTTTGGGGCATAATTCCAGATTGCTCACCAAAATAGTTGGATCAGTTCACAATTCTACCAACAATGAATTAATTTCCCAATTTTTCCACATTCCTTCCAAAATTTATCACTTTCCCCATTTAACATTTTAGTCAATCTGGAATATATAAAATAATATCTCAAGATTGCTTTAATTTGTATTTCTCTAATCAATACTGATTTAGAGCACTTTTCATAAGACTGAATTGTTTTGATTTCTTCATTAGAAAACTGCCTGTTCATATTCTTTTAATTGGGGAATGACTTATATTCCTATAAATCTGACAAAGTTCTTTATATATTTTAGATATGAGGACTTTAACTGATAAATTTCCCCAAATTTTCTGCTTTCCTTTCGATCTTGGTTATATTTGTTTTATTCATACAAAAACTTTTAAATTTAATATAATTAAACTTATGATTTTAAATCTAACTTTATTCTCTATTTCTTATTTATTCATATCCATAAGCCTGCGAAGTAATATGTCCAATGTTCTAATTTTCTTATAAAATTTCTCCTTGTATTTAGGTCATGTATCCATTTAACTTTATTTTGGTAAATGGTGTAAGATATTAGTCTATGCCTAATTTCTGCCATACTGCTTTACAGTTTAAAGTAATGAGTTCTTATCCCAAAACCTGAAGGCTTTATACTTGTCACATACAAAATTATTATGTTCCTTAATTGTACATGTACTTTTTTCTATTGAGCTACCTTTCTCTTAGCTGGTACCAGATAGTTTTGATAAATACTGCCATGTAAGATAATACATGATAAATTTTGTTGTGTATTTAAAAGGAATAGCAAGATGTACATAGTAGATTCATAGTTTCATGTGCAATCACCTTTTTATTGTACTGTTATGAAAACATTTAGTTTATTCCATAATTAAAAAATAAAATAAATTAAAGGAAAAAATAATTAAAGATTTTAGGAGTCTGGAGGCCTAAAGATAAATCACAATATTCATCTCTTGCCAAAGAGTTAGGAGATTTAAAACTCAGGATCGTTATGGCCACTAGGAGTTTTGCTAGTTAGACTATACATGTTTGCTGTGAGGAATTTATTTTTGTTATTTTGTCCAGTTGAAGGGAGGGGCTGTATATATGTACTATGATAATATATTGTGAATATTTTAACATGTAAATAATTAGAAATTTTAAAAAGATGATACAAAGTGAAATAAAATAAAAATAAAAATAAAAAATAAAGTTTATAGAATCCAATACCTTCTCATTTTAGAAAATCAGAATATTTGCTTTTCTCTAATCTTTGATATCTTTCCCATTTTCCAAGATCTGTTATCATTGGCAACAGCTCAGTAATCATATCTGCAAATTCTTTCAGGATTCAAGAGTGCAGTTCATCTGAGCCAGGAGACTTGAAGTCATCAAGAGCAAGAAGGCACTCTCCTATTATCTCCTTACTTATCTTGGGTATCTACTCTCTGTTAATCATCCTTTTTATGTCAGTTCCAGAATGTCTCATTCTTCTTGTCAAAAAAAAAAAAAAAACAGAAGCAAAGAGAACCTAGCAGTTCTTTCTTCTATGTGAGTTACCATTATCCTATGTAACTTTAGCACTTTTTGATCATCCTTTTTTTATCAATATCAAAAAAAAACCTTTAAATTACCCTTATCTTCCTCTTTTCATCCTTATCTTTAACATTCTTGGTACTATTCCTCCAGCACTGTGCCATGCTTTATATTTATCTTCTGTTACTTATCCTTCCATCCTCTGTACATTTCTTTTTTAAAGTCTAAGATGATGTGTGTTTCTTATACATCAGGCTCCTCAAACAAATTCTATTTTTCCTCCTTGCTGGAATGGTTTCTTTTTGGGTCTTAAGAATTTTATTCTTGAGAATCAGTACCCTTCCTGAGCTGTCTTCTTGGAGATATTTTAGGCCATAGGATATATACTCTTTATCTTTTTTCTGAATCCTTTGAAATTTGATATGCACACAAAGCTCTGATATGCATATCAGATTTCCTCTTCTCTATGAGAAGCCCTAGGAGGGAATGGTTACTTCTCTCCATAGAGTTTTCATCATTTCTATTCCAGCAACTATTTTCTCCCTAATGAGAATCAGGTCCAAACTAGACTTTCCTTTTATTTATGCTTTTACTTTTTGAAAAATTAAATTATCACTAACATTATTAAATCTCACATTTCCCTTTCCTTCCCCTCTGATTATCTCCTTTGTACTTCTAATTTTTTTTATAATTATTTCACTACAGGTCTCACCCAGAACTCATTATATTGGAGTGCAAAGTGCTTGGAATATAAAAAGAAACTATTGATTTAACCCTTGTAGAACTCAGGTTCACAGGAAGAAATGAGATATTATATAAATATGTTTTCATAAGACATAGTGATTATAAGGAAGGACGCTGTAAGCAAGAGAGTTTCCCACAGGTGGGATTTAAACTGAGCCTTTAAGGAGACTAGGAAAGCTAAGAGACAGGCATTATGATAAAGTGTATTCTAGATATGAGGAACAACTAATGTGAAGGCAAGAAGACAGAAGACAGAAGATCACAGGAGAGGGAAGCTGGTGCAGCTGGAAAGTAAAGTGTAAGAATATTAGAAAGGTAGAAAAGAAAGGGATATAAATGCCAGAGAGTGATTTTCATGATGGATCCTAGAAATAATTGGTAGCTATTGGAATTTACTGAATAATGCGGGGGGGCATGATCAAACTAGAACTAGCATCTGAGTAGAGAATGGATTGGAATGGAGGGAGATATGTCAGAGAAACAAGTGAGAAGGCTCTCACAGTAGTCCAAGGACTGGTCCCAGACGAGAAGCTTGAGAAAGGTGTTATAAGGTTTTGATGAAACAAGGGATGCAAACATCAAAGTGCAAGATAAATGCCAGTTAATATTATTATTGTTGTTATCTTTATTAGTCTATAGTCATCAGGCCTCTGGGCAGCTAGGTGGCGCCATAGTGTATAGAATGCTGGACCTACAGTAAAAAAGACTAATCTTCCTGAGTTCAAATCCAGTCTCAGACAATTGCTAGGTATGTGACTTTGGACAAGTCATTTAACTATGCCTCAGTTTCCTCATCTGTAAAATGAGTTAGAGAATGAAATGGCAACCAGTCTAGCATCTCTGCCAAGATAGCCCCAAATGGAGTCAATGACTGAAAAAACAGAACATCATCCCCTGAACTTTCTACTGCACTTCTGCTGAGCTTAAGTAATGTTTATACATCAAAACTAGGGATGTGTTTTTAAATGTTCAACAGCCAGGATGAAAGGGAAAGGGGTGAACATATGCACACATATTTATAAATTTAATCTGTAGTGTTAACAGTTTCTTAAATCTAAACAACCAGAAACAAAAAAAAAAGTGTTGATTTATAGTAGTTGTTGCTTTCTAAGGTATAAATGCTCACCCTAAAAGTTTAAAAATTGATTCTCACAGTTACAACTGACTCCAGCACATCATAGTGCCCATGGATAGAAATGACAAGCTTTGACAATAAATTGGAGGGATGTAGTGAATACTAGTAAAGAGTCAAGTTTGTTAGCTTGGGGAACTAATAGGACAAAGGAAAGTTGGGAAGAATAGAGGATTGAGAGAGGAGTGTGCTGAAGCCAACTTATAACACAGAACCAACTGTTATAACATGAAAACTAATTGTTAAATTTTCAGGAATTTTGTCAGCTGGTTCTTAAACTCAGCCATTATTTAAAATTACATTATATAAATTTAAAATTAAACAAATAATGTTAAAATAAAAACAAGTATGCACAACTTGTAACTTCCTAATTATTTTTTACTACATTTTGTCATTTGAAGCTAATTGTGTCTGTATGGTGGAAATACTATATAATGATGTGTTTCTGAACATCAATTTCCCACTCCACATTCAACCATAGAAAATGGCAAATACAAATTAGTGCTTGCTTTATTATTTTGTGGATTCTTTATAGTTAAGAAAATGTTAATGCAGGTTTCATGTCTAACAATCACATTATAAATGGAATAAAAAATTAAAAAATGGAACAATATTTCCAGTATTCAAAAACTATTACCTGATTCAACAAAGAAATCATTCATGTCACTGACAAATGAGTGAAGTTCTAATATAAGCTTTATTGTTTCACTTTATCTTACTCATTAAAGTAAATGAAAAGTTATGAATATAAACTAAAAACCAAGTTAAGTATTTTAACTTAAAATTTGTTGTTTCTAAAATTACATGAAAAAATCATCAACAGCAATTTTTATGTTAACCCCCAAATGGTACTGAAAATTTTACCAACAAAAAGTACAATTATTTTTCAGATTCTCATTTCTAGAAAGTCAAAATGATGAACTGATCTATTATGTTTCCTAAATGTGAGATAGAAACAGACACAGGGAATAATAATAAGAATGAAAATTATTGTGGAGAGCCAAAAGCCAACAGAACCAAATTTCAAATCTGTTGATTAACCAATGAAAAAGAGAAAAATCATGTTTATGAAAAGAAGAAATAGATAATCTTGCAATTCTGCATTGTTTGGTGGAAAAGTAAGCATTTATGTTTACAGAAAAATACAAATGAATTTAATTAAAAGAAAGTTAATTAGAATATTATAATGATTATTTGGCAGCCCAGCATTTAGAAGTGACAATCAAAAAACATATCCTTGTGTCTAAGAAATAGAGCATATATTTAATAAACAGAAATGACAGTGATAAAACTATGAGGCAAACTTCTTTGCAAATTAAGTAAATAATAAAAATTAGAAAACATGACTTTTCTACTGTCCCAACTAAAATCAAGATTTGTTCAAATAATTGGCTAATGACAATTTCCAATGTATTGCATAAATTAAATAATAAAAAATATTGATCTTGCCATAAAGCTTTTCAATACTATTTACAGTTTAGTAAAACATAATAGATTTTATCAGATATTGATACAAGAGAATACAAAAAGGGCAATACAATAGAAAAATGGAGTAGGTATAGGATATTATTTAGACAATACACAACAACAAGAAAAGCAGAAAATATTGCAAAACAAAATATTGCATGAATATGAAATAGTAAAAAATTATAGAAGAGAATGCCAAAATATGAATCCTAATTGATAAGGCATCTACAATTTCCAAGAAAAGCATCCTAGAGATTTACCAATTCTAGTGCTTAATAAGTTCCTGCATTGCTAATAATGTTTCTTCAAAAGTATTGGATTTAGCCATAGCATATTGTATTCTAAAAACATTGATATCTACTTTAAGTGACTGTGGCTTTAAAATCAAACTTAATTGCATTTTCTCCTGATAGTGTTAACACAGTATTAAGAAGAAAGTCTGAAGTAACTTCCAAGTTTGAAAATTTTTCATTGAATCATCATTTGGCAGTGTTTAAATCATGGATTACAATGATCATTTGGCCATTCATTATCTGAAATAAAAAACAACAATCACTTAAAATGGGTTTTGGATGAAATTTATTCCATTTATCCCCCTCTAATAAAAATCAAATCGAGCTAAAAACAGTAGCTAAAGAATTTGAAATTGAAATTATAAAAATTGGTGAAATGTTAGGATCAAGATGGGCAATATAGGTTACTAATTACTACTAATGCATGCACACATCCCACATTTGGAATAAATTTTTTCATTCTTATTCTCGATTAGCAAACAAATCAGCTAACATTAATTTCTTGAATTAAAATATAAAGACTGACATTCTTAAATGTTTTTATTACTTCCAGTTGCATTAAATTTCATTGCTTTCAATAGCAATTGATTCAAAATCAACTAATATTTAAAAAGCACAAAAATTTACCAAGTACACCTTGAGAGATTTAGAAAATGAACCTTAAGTTGAAGATTTGATTAAGTCATATAAATTTAAATAAATTTTATTCAATAAAAATAATAAATTCAATACTTTTACTAGGAATATGTCACTAGAAAATAGTTAAAATCAGAGTAAAATATTAAATCAGAGTAAAATGATGAAAGAATCTACTTGCACTTATGAAAACCTAACTTTACCATGGATGACTGTTTTTTTTAAAAATGCATCATATAAACTTTACATTGGAAAACTTTAGAATGTGAAATAGATTTGAACAATTTGGGAATTTCATAGATAACAATGTAGAATTAAATAATGTTCCTGTTCCTTCAAGTACACAAAAACCTGAAAAGATGGTAAGATGGCAGTCAAGTGTACTGAAGATGCAAGAGATTTCAATTTAGTGAATATAAATTGTATGAGGTTGAGAAATAGTTTAGTAGTACATCATATATCAGATTTAAAGACAATAAGTTTATTGGGAAAGAGCAGATTAGAATAAAACTCTGTCTCATTATGAAGGAATTGCAACCACAGGTTGGATATAGACACAAGGATTTGGCAAAAATTAACAAAAGTATTTTGCAAGAATTAATGTAATAAAATTTACATTAAAGAGTATCATCAATATTATAACTACTTATAAATCATATGCTATGCATATTTATATCTAACATTTATAATAAACTTATATACATATGCATACATACATTTTTTTTCAGTCAGACAGTTATATATGTAGCCACTCATCATTGCTTTGAGAGGAAGATAATGAATCCTGCTTTATTTTTATTTTTATGTTCAGGACAGCTAAGTGACAAAGTGAGTAGAATGTTGACCTGGAATCAAGAAGACTCATATTCCTGAGTACAAATCTATCCTTAGCATGTGACCCTGGGCAAGCCACTTGACCCTGTTTGCCTCATTTTCCTCATCTGTGGAAATGAGCTAAAGAAAGAAATGACAAACGACTACTCCAGATTCTTTGCCAAGAAAAACTACAAATGAAGTCAAAAAGAATCAGACACAACTGAAAAACTACTGAACAACAAAATTATTGTATATATTTTATAGATGAGGAAACTGATGCTCATTTAGTCCATGATCAATCAAACTAGTAAATTTCAGAGGCAGAATCCAAAAGCTCTTTCCTTTCTCCAAGTCAAGCCCTCTTTCCTCTTTACCAATCTGCCTCCACAATAACCTTCTGGTTTATAGAATCTACTTCCATGAGAGTTAAATGTTCCAACACTGTCTGAAGTACTAACCTGGACCTTGTGTCACAGACTAATTGCTTGTCTCTGGCTACCACAACTGTCACTAAATGCTTAATAGTGTTGTTTAAGTGATATAATTAGGCCTCCAAATTGACACCTCCTTTGAGATAAATGGTAAAGTTCACACTTTATTTGATGCTACTATTTTCAGATTTATGTGTCTGGAGACTTAAAGACTTAAAGATGAAAAAAAAAAAGTTGAATTTCCCTGACATTCTATTCCTTCAAATAACTTTATCTTATAGAAACAAGCTATTAAGTGTAAGGTTTGAAAAGTATAACAATGTGGAACTGCTCAGCCAATATAAAATTTTTCCCATTCTAGAATAGATATTACCTAATGACTAAGATAGAGAATGTAGCTTTATGTTTGTGCCCATAGAATTCTGAGGCAATGTCTTGATATCTAAATCTATTTTAGCTTATTTTATACATTCAGTTTCCATGAAACTCTCAAAGTAATCCTCCTTGGTATGGGTTAGATTTTATCACTCCTATTCCTAATGTCCTTCAGTAGTTTCCCTATAGGATAAAATATAACTCCTCAGCCTAAAACCTTAAGACCCTCTTGGTATAATCTGACTGCTACCTACCTTTCTACCCTGGAACTTCTATAACCTATTCCTGACATATTAATAGCTAACCTTTGTCTAAATATTTATAATGATAGGGAATTAGTTCTTTTTAAGTAATCCATTGCATCAGTTTTTAAGTTTTCATAGGCCTGGGACTCTCTTATGGGTATATTCTATACCAACATTTAACACAATACGATCACTAAATCCATATTAATAACTTAAATACTCTCCTCATTTTGAGGCCTGAAATTATAAAATTTAAGTTCATTTTCCTCCATTTCTCTTCAGTTCCTGTGACCTGTATTTAATATTTCTTTATCAAACACTAAATCATACCTATAAATATTGTTTACATACTTAATATGTGCTTAGCTCTGTAGAGGATATGAACAAAACATAGGACATTATTCAGTATCACAATCAAATTAAGAAGAGAAACCATATGCATATAAAAATTGAATAATTAGAACTTTAAATCATAATTGTATAGAAGAAATGCCACAAGGCAATAAATACAAGATTCATTTTCAAATGTAATTATATAGATAAGTATCATAGTTCAGGGGAGGGTGAAGACTTCAAAAAACTGATGAGATAAAAGCTGGGTCTTTCAGGATTTGTATTTTTTGCAGGACTTAATTTATTTTATCATAGACTGGGAAAGATTCAGAATACCAAGGTCTAAGACATAATCAAGACAGTATATCTGTTAATGTTCATTGTCAAAGGGAAAAGGCTGAGGTTTTTAAGATACATGGTTTGGGGCAAAGCCCTTAGTCACAGTTCTAGGGTATTTGGTATATGGTATATTGGGAGAGGGAAGAAATTGAATCATTGAAGGAGACACATGGGTTCCTAATTAGCCTCATCTCAAGAGATGAAAGGTGTCCCTAAAGTTGCTAAGGTTTAAAACTACATTAATATTTTTGAGATACCTTGAGCTCCCCAAGTCAAAAAACTTACAGATCAGGCATTGCTGCTTGGACATCAGGCTCCTATTTCTACATAGAGAACTGACCAAGGAGAGTGGTACTGTACACCCAGACAATCCAAAAATTCTGGGCAAAGAGATAGGACAACAAGCAAGCTTTATTGACAGGAATACTCACAGAGTGTGAAAGGAGACATAGTCTAAGCCATCTGTGGAGATGTGGGATATATTTAGGAATCTGGGTGAAGAAAATTGTGCAGATGGGTATAGGTACCCAGTGTGAGGAAAGTGATGTGGGTTTTTATAAGGGTCAGGGATCAGACTTAGAGATAGATCAAGGCTTAGCACAGATGCCAACTTATGCTGAGGAGAATGTGGGGGTAAGGGGGTGGGTAGCTGACATTTATAATCTCTTTGGAGAAGTGCTGATCTTATTCTGATGAAGTGACCCTGTGGGTTTTTTAAGCTTACCAAGGGTTGTTGTTTTTTCCCTTGCATTTCACAGGTGAAAAGGCTACTATATTTCACACAACTCAAATGCAGAAAAAAAGAATTATGATTTTTCAATCTTCATCATAGAAGTTCTTGAATCCAGTGAAAATCAAGAAAAGTTGGGTTTTAAATAGCAAAGAGTGAACACCATCACTTTATCTCAAATCTTCCTTAACAAACATAAGTAGAATATGGTACAAGACGTTAATGGGAACAAAAAAGATATGTGATGAGTGATACATGTCAGAAATAAATCAATTATTTCTATGTTAGCTTATAGGACACCATGTCCCTCTTTTGCGTTTCTAAAGGAAAAGAGAGAGGAATATCTTAATCTACCTATAATTCTACCTCCTGTGGCCCAGCATCAAGATACTTTGCCTGATCTTTCTAGAGGAGGTAGTACCAATTTCACTAAAGGAGTTTGAAAGATAATTTTTATATAACCATTAAAAAGAAACAATCTCCATAAGATTCATAGAAAGAAAGAAAGAAAGAAAGAAAGAAAGAAAGAAAGAAAGAAAGAAAGAAAGAAAGAAAGAAAGAAAGAAAGAAAGAAAGAAAGAAAGAAAGAAAGAAAGAAAGAAAGAAAGAAAGAAAGTTATTCCCAAAATGACCAAGAAAGGGGACAGGAATGAATCACATTTCAGCTCAATCTGGATTATATTATAAATGGCAACCCTTTAGTGGAGTGAATGGTTAAGAATGAAAGTTGATTAGTTATAATGATAATTATATGCATTTTCAAAGTGTCTTTCATCCTTAAGTCTTGAAGTGTTTTTCAAACTTTAATTAGTTAAGTTCCTGTCAGGTAACTGCCCTTATGTCATTTATGTAGAAGGTCAACAGAGGTGCCTGGAGGTTAAATGATTTGACCAAGGTCATCAAGCATAGATTCAAATAGAATTTAGTCTTTCTGTGTCAATTACCTATATCAACCACTGCCACATAGATGTTGGGTGGGGTAGAGAGAGGGAGAAGAAAGTTCACCTCTGACAATATATGGGATCATAGATTTAGAGGTGGAAAGGATATTAAAAATAGAAGTTTAATTCTTAACGTGCACACACACACACACACACACACACACATACCTTTTTCCTGAGAAGGAAATAAAGACATAGAAGAGTTAAATGACTTGCCCAAAATCTCAGTTTGTAAGTGATGGATTTTGAAAATCCTTTGACTATAAATTCCAGGTTCTTTGCAGTATATCACTCCATCACTCTAGTTAGTCTGAAAAACACTTTGCTAATATTAATTTTCTCATATTAAATGTGCCCAAAAATGTGTTTGAATAACCCTATAACATTGAGATTAAAAAGTAAGGGGAGAATCACTTAGTCTTTAAAGTATTTTGTCTATATGATGCTAACTAAGCTCTTGGATATTTGGATAATTACTCACTTTTTTGTATAATGGAAGGACTAACCAAAGAGAACTCAATTTTTAAGACATTCCTAATTTGCCCTTCTTAGTGGATTTTAAAAAGCATGCACAGATATCCTACTGGATTCTATTCTAATATGTAAAACAGGACTGGTTTCTGAACATGAGTGATTGAAGGGTTGAAACATTGTGATGATGAAAGGTGTTCTGACTGCCATACTGGAAGAACCAATGATTTATGATGGAAAGTAATGCAAAACTACTGTGAGCAGCAAAATGGAAGAATAGTAGCTGCATTCCCCAACCTGACTATCCTGAGCAGATGATGCCTTTGTTTCTTTCATGTTTGTTTTTCACAGATCTTAGGTCAAAAGTAAGTACCTGGAGATGAAACTGTCCAAGGGGTGGTCAGGTGAATTCAAAAGATGATTAGGTTCTATGAAGGATTCCCATTAGAGATCCATACAATCACCAGAGTTGACAGAAGAATCTAAGCAATAATGTGACATAGAAGAAGCACCTGTAGAGAGTGATAGAAAGTTACCAGGGGGCAGTAGAGGCTTTAGAAATCATAATCCTTTTTGACAGAAAGAAATGCCAACTATTTTGGTACCAGATCTCTGTGTCCATCAGAGAGCAACACAGAAGAGGAATTTCTTAACACTCCATAAAGGGAGAAAACAACTTTTAATGTCTTTCTCACAAAGTCTGTTAAATTTCATGTTCATTATTTCCCACTATCTTTCATCTCAGCATCTGCTATTCGATTTTCCTTTTACCTTCAATCTTTCCTAAAAATAAAGGTCTTTTCCAATAAGGCCCATCTTCTCATTGTGTGGCCAAAGTATTTGTTTCAGCTTCAGTATTTACAATCCCAGTGAATAGTCTAACTTAAGTATTGATTGATTTGGTCTTCTTGCTGTCCAAGGGACTCTCAAAGTTTTCTCCAGCAGCACAATTTAAAAACAGTGATTCTATAATGCTCAGTTTTCCTTATAGTCCAACTCTCACAGCCATATATTGCTAATGGGAAAAAAAACATAGCTTTGACTATATGGATCTTTAAACAAGGTGATATCTCTGCTTTTTAGTATGTTGTCCAAATTTGCCAAAGTTTTCCTTCTAAGGAGCAAGCATCTTTTAATTTCATGGCTTCAGTCACTATCTGTAGAGAACTTTGAATCCCAGAACTTAAAATCTGACACTGCTTCCATTTCTTCTCCCTCCATTTGCCCAAAGTGATAAGACCAATTGCCAAGACCTTAATTTCTTTTCTTCAATCCAGCTTTTACACTCTTCTCTTTCACCATCATCAAGAGACTAATTAATTAATTCTTCACTTTCTGCCATCAGAATAGTACCATCTGAATGGCTGGATCATGGTTAGTTATTGCATTAATCTGAGTTCTTCAGTATATCAAAGTTGTGTTTATAACATTCAATGAATTTTTTTTTCTATCTGTTCTGCTCTCTTCACTTTTCATTGGTTTATAACTAATCTTCCAAGATTTTTTAAACCCAATCTTTTCATCATTTCTTATCACAAAATTATATTCCATCACATCCATATGTTATAATTTATCCATCTATTCCTCAACAGATACTCTTTTAGTTTCCAATTCTTTGCCACCACAAAAAAAAAATATTTGCTATAAATATTTTTGAACGTATGTTTCCTTTTCCTTTTTTTGATCTCTGGGCAGGCTTAATAATAATATAGCAGGGTCAAAGGCATAGTTCCAAATTGCTTTCTAGAATGACTGGCCCAATTCACAGCTCCACCAATAGTGGTTATATGCTTGTTTTCCTGTAGTCACTCCAACATTTATCATTTTTTTTTATTTTTTGTCCACTTTGATGAATATGAGGTAGAACTATAGTTTCTTTCATTTGTATTTCTCTAATCATTAGTGATTTGGAGCATTTTTGCCTATGTTTATTGATAGCCTAGATTTCTTTTCTTGAGAAATGCATATTTATATTCTTTGACTATTTCCTTAGATTTACTCTGAATATATTTTGTGTCTCATAAATAATATGGAAAAATACATAAAGGATTGGCCTTGAAATCAATAAGAAGATCTGACACATACTCTCTCTGTGACCATGGGCAAGCCATTTAACCTTTCATTTCCTTAGGAAATTATTTCTATCTTGTAAGTTCACCATAATAATGAAATCATAGATCTAGACTATTATTCCAAAAAACACACAAAGATATGTATACATTCACTTTGGGTAAGTAAATATCTACCTACATAGCAATGTGCATATATATATATATATATATATATATATATATATATATATACATACACACATATATATGTGTATATATATATACATGCATATGTACATATATATGTATACATACATATATATACACATTTATCATTCATTCATGCATATATCACATTTGTACATTGTATATGTAAATATTAATTTATTTGTGTACATGTTTTCTCCATTGGTTGAATATAATTTCCTTGAGGGTAAGAATGGTTTAGTTTTAAATCTCCATATCTGACATTATCAGAGTGTTTGGCAAATTATAGGAACTTAGTAAATGCTTAGTGAATTGGCTAATCCGAGCACATAGACAGATAATACAGAAAATCTTGTAGATACTTGGGTGTCTCCACATTCCACTTATCCCTCTGTTTCCATCAAACTCCCTTCCCTAATTAGAGGATCAATACTAAATCCCCTAATTCTTTTTTTTTTCTGGAGGGAAAGGTTCCTGGTAGAAGTTTAGAATATGGTAGGATGGTCATAATACCTAAGTGTTCATAGCCAGTGGGCCCAAAGGCAGACTGCAAAAGAGATGACATAGATATGTGCAAGAATGTTTGTGGCAGGTCTCTTGTAGTGGCCAGAAACTGGAAATTGAGTAGATGCCCATCAATTGGAGAATGGCTGAATAAATAGTGGTATATGAATATTATGGAATATTATTGTTCTGTAAGAAATGACCAACAGGATGATTTCAGAAAGGCCTGGAGAGACTTACATGAACTAATGCTGAGTGAAATGAGTGGGACCAGGAGATCATTATATACTTCAACAACAATACTATAAAATGATCAATTCTGATTGACCTGGCCATCTTTAGCAATGAGATAAACCAAATCAGTGCCAATGGAGCCGTAATGAACTAAACCAGCTACACCCAGCAAAAGAACTCTGGGAGATGAATGACTAAGAACTATTATATAGAATTCCCAATCCCTATATTTTTGTCCACCTGCATTTTTGATTTCCTTCACAGGCTAACTGTACAATATTTCAGAGCCTGATTCTTTTTGTACAGCAAAATAATGGTTTGGACATGTATACTTATTTTGTATTTAATTTATACTTTGACATATTTAACATGTATTGGTCAACATGCCATCTGGGGGGGAGGCGGGAATTGGAATAAAAGGTTTTGCAATTGTCAATGCTGTAAAATCACCCATGCATATAACTTGTAAATAAAAAGCTATTAAAAAAAAAAAAAGACACTCCACAATAGTTAGCATTCCCAAATCTACCTTCCCCCTTTCCTGACCTGATCAACTTTTACCTGGAATTTTACAATAAACTACAATCAATGTGGTCATTAAAGAGAGAGAGAGAGAGAGAGAGAGAGAGAGAGAGAGAGAGAGAGAGAGAGAGAGAGAGCTGACATAGATAAAACACTAGATGTATCACCTTGGACAAATCATTTCATTTCGAGGCCTGAGTTTCTGCACCTACAAAATATTCCAGTTCTCAAGGACAAGGTTTCTCTACTTATGTAATTCCATTCCTCCTCTAAATACAGAAACATTACAGGGTCTCTTTTAATAATTTTTAAATAGAGGCTTGCTAAAAGACATTTATTGGATGCAAGGCAAAGTTCATGAAAACTAAGAGGGAGCAAATGTGTGATTTGGGATAGTTTCTAATAATATAGTAACATTTTCTTCCTTCAGCTCGATTGAACTTTTAGATTTGGAGTTAGTTATGTGGGGATTGTAAGAGTTACAAAGTAGAGTTGAATGAGATGCTATCAATTTGTGAAAACATGTATCACCTAGTGCCAAAATGCTACAAAGATAACATCTAAGGTTCCCTCTGGCTCTAAATTCTAGGGATCCTATAGTCATAACCCTCTGACTCAATGTCATGAGCTTGTCCAAAAAGCAAACTATTGAACACATTCGTTTTCTACATTTTTTCAGTTGCACAAGAAGTCATCAAAATAGCCATTTTTACTTGTAACAAAATATGATTCCATATGAAAAAAACAAAATATTAAAGTAATGTTATGAAAAACAGGTTCAACTTGAGTCCATCATCACTGGAACAAACAGGGTCATTTTATCTCATAGCAACTTATTATAATACCTCTGGGAAGTTTCAACAGCTCCCTTCCTACTTTTCTTTATCCCATTTAGTGGTTTCCGGTGTTATTTAATATTTCAATTCTCTGCTGAGATAATAATCAGCTAATTAATTTACCAAATATATAACAAATAAGATAAGCTGTTTGGTCAACAACTGTTTAAAATTCCAGGTCATAGAACTCTTCTACCAGACAAATGATAAAATAAAAAATCTCCAATAATAAATTCAGTTCTTAGAAGATTTCTGACTATACTTTAAAAAGCCTTTTAAACAACAATAATTTGCCTTTGCACATCCCAGTATTCTTCCCTTATCCCAGCTTTTTAGAGTAAGATTCTTCTGTTCTGTAATTGCATCCCTCCCCTAAGAACAGAAACATTACTGGGGTTCCCCTTAGTAACTTTTAATGGGGGACTGTGTCAAAAGTTCTTTATTTGGTGCGTGCCAAAGTATGGGGAAATTTGAAGGAAGCAGGAAATGTGTGCTTGGGGGGCAATTTCTAATCAGGTGGTCATATTTTCTTCCTCATGCTAAATTAAATTCACTTTAGGAAGGGATTCTAGTTACATGGATTTTTAAGGGTTTCAGAGAGTGGGAGGAGATGTTATCAATTTATTTATGAAAGCATTTCGCACCTAGCCCCAAAATGTGATAGCACTTCAGAGACAGGGAATCAAACCTAACCAATTCTTCATAGTTCAGAGGAGAAAATGTCAAGAATAAATAACTAAGGTATGTATACTAAAGGCAAGGTCCATAGCAGTACCAATCTTCTAGTAAGGGGGAATAAGGCTGCCACCTTCTACCCAGAAATGATATTGACACTTAAATACTTAAAAATTGAAACAACATAAAAACACAAGAGTTGTAGAGATGTTTTTAATAAACAGATTGGAATCCAAGGGGCAATATTCAGTGTATTGAGATAAATGTCACATTGGTTTATAATTTTTCTATTTTCATCAAACCATTTTTTGAAATTAAAAAAAAAGAAAAAGGTGTTATAAGGATCTCTTATCTAACTAATCAATGAAGGATAACATTATTCATAGAACAAATAGGTAAATATTACTTGGAATGAACTGATAAGTGTTGAAAAGTTCTTTTATCCAGAAAATATTGCTCCCTACTCCATTCCATCCATCCCCCACTACACTTGCTTGCCATATTTTCTGAAATTCTCATTATTGATTCTTTTTATTAAAGAGACATGTAAATACCACTCTCTTGCTTAGGAAGGGTAGTTTGCAAATAGAGGATACAACACTTTATAATTACAAAGTAATTTCTGGATGACACATTTAGGGAGGAGGATTGATGAATTTTATATTGTTTATTAAAGGACAGAAACCAAGATGAAGAAGGGCCTTCAGACAATGTGATACAAGTGTATTGGGAGTTCAGGGCATATCCATATCACCTACCATGGAGCCATCCTCCTTCTCTGTGTTCCCTCAAAACATGAGTGAGAGCTACTTCCTTTTGGCTTCATGATCAGAGCAAGCAACTTCTTTAAAACTTCCAGACAGGAAAGTTTTGCTCTTTTTCCTATGTATTTTTTCTGCAGTGTCCAGAAAGTAATGCTCTCTCACAGTTTGTCCACAGCCCAGACACCAGTTTTCAGGTTCAGGAAGCAATCCCTATCTACCAGGAATTTGAACCATGGCAGCCTTTAGGCAGGATTCTAGATGGGATATTATAGCCAGACAAACAGGCAAAGTCCTGAAAAGCCAAGGGGACTGGGACTAGAGCCCAAGTGGGATTTGGGACCTGGAATTGTGACTGTGATAAACTGTGAACCTAATCCCGTCCCCCTCACCAAAGAATGATATGGTATGGGGATAAGGAAAGTATTATATATATATATATATATATATATATATATATATATGTGTGTGTGTGTGTGTGTGTGTGTATACACACACACGTATATATGTGTATATATGTATATGTATATATATGTATATATATATCCATATTATTATACTTTAGAAATACATTTTCTTTTGTAAAAGTTAATTTTATTGCTTATTTATATCACTGGGGTGCAAGAAACCCACTCTCTCCCTGTGAGGGAACACTATTCATAGGAGTTGGAGCCAATGGTCAACATCACAGAAAATCCAAACCTCCTTAAGAGGACTGGATGACTTTGGAGGAAGTGTGAGATTTAACATAACTAACTTTCAGGCATTGGGGGCCAGGGTAATCAAGGTTACAAAGTACCTGTTGAATTATAGATGTTTAGCCTGCCAAAAAAGGCTTACTGGGGAAATTAATAGCCATCTTGAAATATTTGAAGGTTTGTTTGTTTTTTTAAATCTGGAAGGCAGATTCCATACGTTTTGCTTGGAAGAATCAAAAAAGCCTTCCTGAAAGAGGTAATACTTGAAATGAGTTTTAAAAGAAAGTAGGGATTTTAGGAGACAGAAGTGAGCTAATTGGTAAATGTGTTTTAGGAATATGGGACAGACCCTGCAATGGCATAGAAATGGAAGGAGGAATGTCATCTACATGGAACAGCAAGTAAATCAGTGTGGCTAGAATGTAAAGTCCATTAAGAGGAATAATGTATAATAGGTCTATAAAGGAAGGCTAGAGTAGGTTAGAGCCAAACCACAGACTTTATATTCCATTATAGAGGCAATAGCATTATTCCAGCTTTTGAACAGGGGAATTATATAACAAGATCTGTGATTTAGAAATATAGGTCTGCCTCCTGGCAGTTAATATTATATTAAGTAGATTGAATGTTGGAGAATAATAGCTAAT
This sequence comes from Antechinus flavipes, assembly GCF_016432865.1. Lineage (NCBI taxonomy): Eukaryota > Metazoa > Chordata > Mammalia > Dasyuromorphia > Dasyuridae > Antechinus > Antechinus flavipes. Next base: position 166,033,443 of record NC_067399.1, on the reverse strand, counting down.
AATTATATTAGCTAGCTGGGTGAAGCAACTGGTACAGTGGATTGAATGCTGGATCTGAAGTCAGGAAGATTCATCTTTCTGAATTCAAATACAACCTCAGACACGTAAGAGCTATATGACTTTGAGCAAGTGACAACCCTATTTGCATCAGTTTCCTCATTTATAAAACGAGCTGAAAAAAGAAATAGCAAACCTCTTTAGTTTTTTTTGTTTGTTTGTTTGTTTTTGTTCTGGCAAGAAAACACCAAATAGGATGATGAAGAGTTGGGCAGGACTGAAACAGCTAAACAACAAAAGTATTTATATAGCACGTTAAGATTTTCAAGATGCTTTTCAATTATATTTCATTTGATACTTACAATAATCCTGGGAGGTAGATGCTATTATGATTCTTGTATGTACAGATAAGGAACCCAAGGCAAGCAGAGATTAAATGGTGCTCAGGGTCACAGAGTTACTATTTGTCTGAGCCAGGCTTTGAATTCCAGGCTTTCTAACTCCAGCTTTAGTGCTCTATCTGCTGCATCACCTACTGGCCACAATGTCAAGAGTCCGTGTGGCAATAGAATCACTAAGACTTGGGAAATTATTGGGAATAGTTATGGGGCAAAGCACAAAGTAAGACTGATGGCACGTCCTTCAAAAGAAAAAGGAAATCTTGAGGATCCGTAGCTTTGCAAGGAAAATGTTTTGAACTCTACTTTGGACATAATGCCCATTGATGTCTCCATATGGAGCTAAAACTTAAGAGAGAATCTAGGGTTAGATAGTTGTAGATATGGGTATAAAGTATATAAATTAGGATATAGCTTTATTAGGTGAATATTTTACAAAATGACTTGCATATTCTTTAAATTCTAAACTTTCCTTAGAATGTTTAAACCATTACTTGAAATAAAATTTATTAAAATAATGGATTATTAATAAATCAAAATATATTAATTTATTAAAAGGTATTTTACATAACTCAGAACTATAGCTAAGGTATGAGGTACATATCTCATCTTATTATGAATAGATAGCTGGGGTGACATTAGACAAAAGAATTCTCTACTTCTGGAAAAGATAAATCACTGGGGACTTCAACTATCAAGTTCTCTCAAAGGATTTAGAATATAATTCAATTTAAGATATAATTTTTCAGGAATCTAGCAACTATATGCTTGAACTGACTATTTGATGGTAGAATATCACTTGTGATTAAACTATGGATTAATTTATCAGTTGATGGTTTGATTCATGTCAAACCTTTGTTATAGTTGAACGGCTGAGAAAGAATGGTTTCAGAGTCACTTGCTAAATTTCTATAAGTATGGGGTTCAGTGAAAAGTCAGTGATGGTTATAAGATCATGAACCTGGGCAACTTGAAGAATGGTCACACCTTGAGCAGAAACAGGGATGTGAGGAATTAGGAAGAGTTTACTGGGGAGGTGACAAGTTCTGCTTGGTCTATATTAAGAATAAGATGCCTATGGGACATCAAGTTGGAAATGCCCAATAGGGGGATGAATATGTGGGATTCCACAGGTAGCTAGTGATGTAGTAGGAAGCTCTGCAACACCAGAAGCCTAATAGACCAAGTAGATGATCTATAAGTATCTCAAGTTTATATCCAAAACAGAACCTAATTACCATCTCACTCTCAATGAAATATAATTTCTTTGAGGTCAGGTATTATTTTTCATTTTGTCTGTATATTCCCAACTTTTAGTATAGTACCTTACACATAATAAATAATTAATCCTTGTTAGATATGATAGGATTAGATTAGTTTAAATTGAGTAAAATTATATTTCAGAAGAAAACACAAAAATTCTCACCAAAATCATAATTATCAATTTTTGCTTCTGGGAAAAAACAGTTGATGGGTAGTCATATGGCATGTCAAGAAAATGAAGTGTGCTTTAGGATACTGTGAGATTTCAGTGTAGAAGGATAACCCCCTAGGGGTTGAGAGGGAAGTAAAACTGCAAGATAAAGCCACAACCCCTGCTGGGCAATGAGACAGCACAACTCAACAGTTTTTCTGATGGGGGTTGGGATAAGGTTGGGATTGAGACCCAGTAGAGTGCTGTTAGTTCTATTTATATTACCAACTTTATGTTAAAATCTAATTGACCTGAACTCTTACAGCACTAGTTCTAACTTCTGTCTGCATATAATTCCTGGTCAGATCAATATAATCCTATTTAGAAAATAAATTTGAGTAACCCCTTCTCATTATAAGCCTCATTGTGACATTTTAAAAATATGTAAGATTGGTAAGAAGGGACTGGAGACCAGTGGTAGAAAATCATTTAATAAAGCAAACATATATGTATTTGTAATGACAAATCTTGGCCCCAGAAAAGAATTAAGAATGTTGTCCTCCTCCACACACACCCAGGTAAGGAGGAACTATACATGTAAAAATGTATACATTTATATGCATATATACACAGATACCTACAAGTGTGTATGTATTCAGATACAGATATGCACTATTTAAAAAACCTTTCTTTTTTAAATTTTTATTACAAGATATGACTCACTGGCTAGGAAAATGGGGCTACATATCTGGAAATAAAGGTGTTATAATACATCAACAAAAATAAGGGGAAAGTAAAGAAAGCCATAATAAAGGCAATATCTATTATGGTTCCTGTCATCTAGACTAGATGAGTATTTTGATTTGGCTTTTTGGGGTTTTTTTTTCTTTCTCTAAAAGACACAGAAGCTCTGAGACTTTATTGATCCAGGCAGCTAAGGATCAAGCTATTTGCACAGCTTTCTGGTCATGTAGGCTGGGCTACTTTTTCCTTTAAACTTAGAAAGCTGTCCCTGAAAAATGATTATTGAATATTGAGGATTAAGGCTCAAGTATCTAATAAAAGTTTTCTGGTCATATAGAATATAAAAGGCCAGTACACAAGTGTCTAGTCTCATTCAGACTTGATAGATATCCCATTGCTATGTGATTCAACACATTATTTTGACCTGAGGCATTTCTTTAAAAAGATGAGTCTGGTATCTACCAGACTATATCACAATTGACTAATTATACTTATGAGATTAAACTTCTTTTTATTAAATGTTTGCGTGTCTCCAATCATTCCAGTCCTGAGTCCAATTTACTAACTTGGATTTAGTCAAACCTGGCCTATAACATAGACCTTTTATTCAAGAAATATATAGCTACAAAATCTTTCAAGAAGTAAGGAAATCTTACTTAACAAACCATGTTTTACAATGTGTGACATTTAATTAATTATTAAATTTATTATAGATTCTAGGAAGTATACCACAATAGGGTATAGTGAAAAGAACACTATATATAAAGGCAGAAATCCAGAGTGTAAATCCTTATTTGGCTTGTACTTTTTGTGTGATGTTAGGCAAATCATTTAATATTCCTTAGCCTTATATTCCTCCCCAATAAAACAGGAGTTCATCTTAATGACATCTAAGTTATGTTCTAGCTCTAAATCCTATAATTCTAATTTTTATATACACATTATATCAAGCCACTTCATATGATAGGGTTTTCCTTTTAGGTCATGCCAGAGAACCTGCCATTCAGTTACCTCCTAAATGAAGCTATACCCAGGCCTTTCATGGATCTTGTTGAATCATAACCTCATCACTATCATTCCTCATGCCACCTACAAGAATTTCTTCAATATTTTAGTGGGCCCCTGATCCCATGAATGTATTTCTTCTATTAGTATAGAATACAATCCATTCAGACCCTCTCAGCCTGTGTGATTCTGGGTGATTGTATCCTCTAATTGAGCTCTAAAAAAAAAAAAAAAAAAAGATCTATCCAATTTATTGTGAAAATTTTCTCTAAGCCTTTTTACGTAATATTGCTACCAGAGTAATACTTAGACTGTCTATCTGTTGTATTGTTTATTCTCACTACTTGACCTGCTCATCTCCTTTTCTAATCATACATTGCTTAAATTATATCAATTACATTGCTTTTTACAGGTAAGTTTTTATTTTAAATATATCAAGCTTACTTAGACCTATCAGCTTCCTGTTGCCTTTTGGGGAAATGTGTAACACTGATTCTTCAAAGATTTTAATATTCTAAAATTCCCAACCATACAACATCACCAGGAGAACACTCTATTTATTAAAAAAAAAAAGTTGGGTTTTATTATACAAGAAGTGCTATGCCATCATATCATTGCCTTGGTATTGATCCAGGATTCTTAAAGCGCAAAGGCTATGCCAGCAGTATATGGATAGTCTGATAGGTACTAAAAATCTGGAAAGGCTTAACATACAATCCCAGTGACAGATTGAGTCTACTGCCTAAAAGACAAACTCTGTCCTACTGATGGTAAAGTTTGCCCTTATTAAGAAGATCACTAAGAAGTGAATTTTTTGGTTATAGCAATATGAGAAGGCAAACCACAAAAAAAGAAGAAGAAGAAGAAGAAAGAAGAACAAGAAGAACAAGGACAAGGAGGAGGAGGAGAAGGACAAGAACAAGGAGAAGAAGAAAGAAAAAGAAGAAGGAAAAAAAGAAGTGAAAGAAAGCAAGAAAAACAAAGTGGAGAAAGGAAATAAGATATTAGGACATATTATGATTGATATTTTAAAAATAGCAATCCCCTTTGAAATACATAATCTATTATATATAAAATGCTTTCAGGCTTAATACTTTTTACGGTTTTATAATCGTTTTATTATTAGGCCCTACAAGCTAAATATTGAAGGAAGTATTCCTACAAAACAGAAGTAAGGAAGAAATATAATCTATGTTTGAGGCTTGGCCAATTGCAAAGACATAGAGATGGGGGATGAAGTCCAATATGTGAGAAATGGAAAGAAAATCAATTTGGCTGAATTATGGAGTATTGGGGGATATAATGAATTTATAAAGACAAATTGAAACTAAATTCTGAAGGGTTAGAAAAGTTAGAGTTCATATTTTCTAGAGGTAACAGAAAACCAAAGGTGTTTAATGAGTAGAAAAGGGATATGGTCAATTGGCAGAAAAGTCATTTTGTCAGCTGTAGAGAAGATTGATTGGAATTGGGAGAAACTTGAAGTAGGGACACTAATTAGGAAGTCATTTCAATAGTCTAGATAAGAGGAAATAAGTCCTGAACTTTGTAACTTTGTGAGTGATAAAAGAGGTATGGATATGATTATAGTGGTAGCTTCAATTACATTATGTGAGGAAGAATAAAGGAGTCAAAGATAATGCAGAGGTTATAATCCTGGAAGTCTGCAAGACTGGTAATGCCTTAACAATACTATGGAAGTACAGAAGAAGGGGAGAGTTTGGAGAGAAAGAAAGTGAAAACCATTTAGACAATGAAATTTTTAAAATTTATTTTCAACATTTTTTTAAAATTTTGTTCTTTCCTCATTGATTGAGAAAGTAAGCAATATGGTATCAGTTATACCTATGAAATATGTAAAATGTATTTCCATATTTAGCCATGTCACAAAATAAGTGAGAAAAATATTTTTTTAAATTCATATTTCAATCTGTATTCAAAGTTCATCAGTTCTTTCTCTGGAGGCAGATAACATTTTTCATCATGGATCCTTTGGAATTTGTCTTGAATAATTGTCTTGAACAGAGTTGCTAAGTCTTTTAAAATTGATCATTTTTACAATCTTGCTATTACTTTGCACAATATTCTCCTGGTTCTGTTCATTTTACTTTGTATCAGTTCTTATAAATCTTCCCAGGTTTTTCTTAAACCTTCCTCTTCATCATTTCTTATAGCACAATAGTATACTGTCACAATCATATACCACAACTTGTTCAGCCATTCCACTATTGATAGGTATCCCCTCAATTTCCAATTTTTTGTCACCACAAAGAGACACTATATGTGTGTGTGTGTGTGTATGTATGTGTGTATATATATATATATGTGTGTATGTATATATATATATATATATATATATATCCTTTTCCCTTTTCTTTGAACTCTTGGAATACAGACTTTGTAATGATATTGCTGGATTATGATCCCACTGAGCATAATTCCAAATTTTTCTCCAAAATGGTTAGAGCAATTCAAAATTCTACCATTCCTATTTTTCCACATCCCCTCATGCATTTATTTTCTTTTTCTGTCATGATTGTCATAATTCTGTCTAATTGGAGAACTGTGAGGTAATATCTCAGAGTTGTTTTAATTTGAATTTCTTTAATTGTTAGTGATTTAAAGAATTTTTATGTGACTACTGATTGATTTGATTTCTTCTTCTGAAAACTGACTGCTTATATCCTCTATCCATTTATCCATTGAGTAATGGCTTTTTTAAAAATTTGGTTTGGTCCCCTATGTATTTGAGAAATGAGGCTTTTATCAGAGAAATTTGCGTAAAACTTTCCTCCCAATTTCCTGCTTTCTTTCTGATTTTAGCTGCATTGGTTTTGTTTATGTAAAACTTTTTAAATTTTGTATAATCAAATGACTTCCTATGATCCTCTCTATAACTTATTCCATCATAAACTCTCCCTTTATCCATAGATATGACAGATATAATTTTCCATTCTCCTTTAATTTACATATAATGGACATAGTAAATTTAAGATGTCTCTAAGACAACCAGTTTGAAAAGCCCAAGAGATACTTGGTGATGTAAGAATGGATATCAAGATACTGAGACACATAGACCTGGAAATCATCTGCATAAAGAGTGAAACCCATTACTGTTGATGAATGCAAAAGTGAGGATAAGAAAGTCCTGGACAGAGTCTTAGAATATACTCACAGTTAGGAGGTATAACATAGATGATGACCTGGAACAAGGGAATGAGATAAAGGCTAAGACAAATACAAAGAGAACTTTAAGGAAAGAGTAAGATCATGCAAGGAGATGAGAATAGTATCAAATGTTGCAGCAGATAGATTGAGAAGTATTAGGACTGGAAAAAGAACCTCAGATTTGTCTTTTTACAAGGCCAGTTGGTAACCTTGGTGAAAAAACTTCCAGTTGAGTGATGAGGTCAGAAGCCAGACTGCAACATGTGGAGAAGTATGTGAGAAGAAAGGAAATGGAGAAAAGTATAGATATTTCTTTTCTTTTTCTTTTTCTCTCTCTTTGTCTTTTTGGATTTTGAATGAGGAAAGAAAATATTTTGGACAATAGCTTGAAATAATAATAGGGTCAAATCAAGGTTGTTTTAATTTAAGGGGAAGGAATGGACATGTTTGTAGACAACAAGAAAGTAACTAAATGAGCAGACAGGGAGAGACTGAAGATTAGCAGAATTGAAATTGAAATGACCAGTCTGCTAGAAAAGATGGCAGGGGGTAGGATCAAAAACATATGGGGAAGGAGCTGGCCTTGGTGAGAATGACTATTAGCATAATTGTTAGAGCCTAGAGTAAAGGAAGAGATCATGAGAGATGATGTCAAGGAGTTTTGAGATGAAGAAAAGTGATGTTCAGTGTTAACAGCATCTATTTTCTGAGCAAAGTATTAAATAGGTCTTTAGCTAAAAAGGAATGGGGAAGGATATTTGGGAGGTTTGAAGAGAAGAGGGAACATTGGGGGTGGCTTCTAAGAAGTTGGAAAGGAAATCAAAACAGGGTTTGCCTTGCTGCAGTAAGAGCAGAAAATAACAGAGCTGGGATTTGCACTCAGATTTTTTGAATTCATATTCTTTACTTCTTTCTTTACACTGAATTCTAATGCTTTTCCTGAACTCTAAGAATGTACACCTTTGACTAAGTGTTCCCTCAATATGTCACATATCTCCATAAACCCAAATTTGTCCAAATTTCTCAACTTCTATTGTTAGCACAACATTCTTCCAATTATTTTGGTTCACAGATTTGGAATCACCCTTGATACTTCCCTGTCCCTTATTCTCCATATCTAATCAATTACCAAGTCTTATTGATCTTACCTTAACATTCCTCATATCTCTCTATTTCATTCACACATTCTCTACTCTTATCCCTCATCACATTGCACATGAAATGTCTTTTAATTAACCTTCCTTCTTCAGACTTTTGCATCCCCATTCTGTATCATATTATATATCATATCATATCAACCGAGTGTCCCAGTGAATCTTTGTAAAATATATCTGACAACATCTCTATCTCTTTTCTCTACCCCATAAAAAAGTCCTCCTTGATTCTAGGATAAAATACAAAACCCCCAGCCTACCATTTAAAACTGAAATTAAAATCTGATTTCTAATTTTCCAGTTATTTGGCATTACTCCCTTTCACACACTCTATTCCAGTAACCAGCTGTTTTCTTATACAATGATCTATCTTCTCCTTCTATATTTCTGTATAAGAGTTCCTTCATGTCTGGATTAATTTCCTTTATCACTTTTGCCTTTTAGAGTCTTTAGCTTCTTTCAAAGACATTTCAGGTGCTATATCTTTTATGAAGTCTTTCTGATGTGCTCCAGTTATTAGAACTAGCTTTGGAAATGACTTTTTATATCTTCTGTATTTATTGGCTTGTGTATGCATTGTATATTCCTTGTTTTAAACTCCTTAATAGCATGGACTCTGTTTTTTGTCTTTTGTCCTAAGCACTGAGCAGTGTGTTCATATTAAACACAATATTTGCTGAGCTGAATTGAATCTATGTAAATCAAAGTAACAGAATCATAGACTCTTAAGAGTTAAAATCCCAGACCAAAGTTAGAACTCAGAAGCCCTTTGGTTCCAAATCATAGCTGAACAAAAAATTCCTTCTATAGAGTATGTAACAAGTGCTCATCAAGTTTCTGCTTTTTAAGACCTCCAGTGACAGAGAGCTCACTACTTCCTGGGGTAAACTAGTCTACTTTTGGACAACTCTAATTGTAAGGCAAAATTTAAGCCACGGTTTTAGCTCCCAAATATGCCTTTTTTCCTATCTCTACCCCATTCCTAGTTTTCAGGAGCAAGTAGAAAAAGTTGAATTCCTCTTCCATGTAACAGAACGGAAAATTTTAGAAGGATTTCAAGAATTCTTAAAATATTCAAAATATTTGGAGACAGATATCATGATCCTAATAAGTCTTCTCTTCTCTAGGATAAACATGATTAGCTACTTCAATTGATTCTTATAGATATGATATCAAAATCCTTCATAATCCTGATTGCCCTCCTCTGGAAACATTGTAGGTTATCATTGTGGAACTCTAAAATATGGCACCCAGAAATAAAAACTGCATTTCATATGTAATCTAGGTAGGTAGGATATCATATCCCTAATTCTAGGGATCTTTGGGATCTACACTGCATTTCTTCTTGTAGCCTAAGAAGACATTAGCCTTTTTGGCTCTATACCATATTGTTGACATATTGAGCTTATGTGCAATTAAAACGCCTAGATTTTTTCAAGAAGATCTGCTTCCTAGCCACACCCAAACTTGCACTTGTAAAGCTGATTTTTTTAAGGCAAGTGTAATATTTTGTACCTACTACATTTTATGTTAATAAGATCATCTCCATGTTCTAACTTGTAAAGAGCTTTTTTGGATTCTGAGTCTATCATCTCATGCGTTAGTTATCCTACCTAGCTTTTTTTCAAATATGATAAGCATGCCATCTTTATATGTATCCAAGCCACTGATAAGAATGTCAAATAGAGCAGGACCAAGCACAACTCCCTGGGCATTGCCACAGGAGACTTCTTTTGCAAGTTGAAATTAAGTTGGTGCTTAGGATCTGTACAATTTACTAGTTGTGGATCTATAATGATAGTAACCTGAATTTACATAGCATTTTAAGGTTTGCAAATTACTTTAAAAATATGAGTTCATCCCATAACAATCTTTAAGAAAAGTGTTGTTATTATATCCACTTAACAAATGAGGAAACTGAAGCAAAAAGAAGTTAAGATATTTGCCCAGATCGCACAACTAGGAAGTATCTGAAGCCAGATTTGACCTTGCTTCCTGATACCAGGTCCAGCAACCAAATTGCCTCATATAACCCATCTCTCTCAAATGTTTTCACAAGAAGAGAATTAAAGACAGTCAAATGCTTAGCTAAAAATCTAAAGTTTAGCATTTACAAATTTGTTATAAATATCAATTGAAAAGGCCCACTCATAACTAAAATCAGGTCTGCAAAGAATCTGAAGAAAATCTCAACTAAGTAAGCAAGCCCCATCTTTCAAGTTGTTTGCTTTTTATGTGCACATGCATGCGTGTGCACATGTGTGCTGATTACGCCATCAAACATTCCATCAGAACTTTGCTAGGACTATTACTGTGACTGGAATGCCCTCCTCACTGTTGGGGCCAATTGGACTCTTTCCCATCCTTTAAAGCCCACTTCAAACAATATTTTCTCCAGGAAACTTTCATTCATCCTTTTATCAAAGTTGGTAACAATCTTCTCCCTCAGACCTCATATCTTTGTTTTGCAAGTCTGTGATGCAATTTTCTTGTGGTGTTATATATTATAGTTATCTGGATTTGGATCATTTTCCCCTACTTGTTTGTAAGCTTCATAAAGATGGAGAATGTTTCTTATCAAAACTTTGTATGTCCTCTAACACTCAGCATTGAATTTTCCATGTAGTAGGCATAAGGAAAGGCAAATTATATATAATATTGCATCATCTTATTTTGAAATTTTTCAACTTGGCAAAGTGATTTGAATAATAGTGGAAGCTAGATGGTACAGTAGATAGAGTGCTGGATCTGAAATCAAAAAGACCTAGGTTGAAATGATGTCTCAAATACTTACTAACTGTATGATCTTGGGAAAGTCACAACTTTTATCTTTCTCAGATTCCATATCTCTTAAAGGGAGATAATAGTAACACATACTCTAAGGGTTGTTGCGGGGATAAAAAGATATATTATTTGTAAAAATGCTTTGCAAACTTTTAAGTGCTGTATAGATGCTAGATATTATTATTATGGTTATGGTGAAAAATCAGTAGAATAAAAATATTGCCTCCATAATACCAAGATTATTTTTCCTGTTTTTTTAAAACTATTTACAGCCTTCAGAAAGAAATAGTTAATAAAAGGCTATCCTACAACTTTTAAGAATGAAAATACCACAAAAAGATACAGTTTTGTTTTTATGACACAGAGGAATAAAACTTTTATTCCAGCGAATGGATTTTTAAAAGCATTTATCATGTACAATGGCTACATAGAGCTACTTTAAAAAAAAGAAAAAAGCAAAGTTAGACAGCAGGTAAATAAAAGAAAAGCTTAATCTTTGAAAAAATCACAACTACCACACACTGAGTCCTCCAAAGAAGTGTAAACAGTGTTTTCATGTTTGTTTTCTCACCAGGCCATTTCTCATTTAACTTTCATCATCTTGTTTAGAGAGTGTACAGTGAGAATCTTCAGATTTCAGCTCTGACATCTGGCCTGCAAATGAAGCTCTCTGGAAAACACTACCCCCTCAATCACTGTGAACTCCTTAGCCACAAGCAGTGGTGGTTGGGGTTTTATATTTTTTACTAAAGATTTTTAGAATAAATTGGTCACTGAATTTTGAATGGGGCTCCTATTCCTCTTAATACATTTTAGTCTGTAAAGGAAACAGGTGTCAATAGACTCTTTTCCTTCTGCGAAGCTAGAGTATCATTAAATTCACTTGCAGATTAACTAGTTAGAGCTTGCTTCAAACATTACCCCACACAAAGCTATGAAATATACTATTCCAATTCACCAGATACCAGTAGTCAAAAAAAAAAGAGTTAAATTTTCCAAGCCTGCTAGCCTTTTTCTCATTTTACCAAGTCCCATTTAACTTCCCCAAGGTCCAGTTAGGTTCCTGGTATAAAACAAAAAAGCATCGTAAAGCTAAGGTATTTATGAAAAAAATCACCTAACATAGTTTTGATTAGTAGCACACCTTATGTTTTCTTTGCCTTACATAAGACTTGCCATAAGGGAGATTTGGGGCCAAGCATTAAGGGTCATTTGGTGGTACCTCCTTATAATAACAACCAATGCAACTAATTTACAAAGAGATTTCACCTTATGAGGGCAATCCTCTTAACTAATGTAGTCATAATTAATTGAATAGAAAAATTTGGTCTATACTGACAAGATTTTTGAGAGGAAGCATTTCATTGGCAAAAAGATGTAATGGTTTTCATCAAAAAAAAAAAATCTTCCATTCACACTGGTGACCATTTCATGATAACTCTATTAAAGACCTCTTCCAATGCCTCAACATGGTGCAAGGTTACCCTGTGTTATCAAAGGCTGGGCTAATGGAGGATAAGCTTTGGCAGGTCCTACCAAGTTAAAAAGCACTTAAGTCTAACCCTGCCAAAGGATTCTATGTCTATTGCCTCAGCTGAGTTTTGTTCAGAGAAGCTTACCTCCAAGTTAGTAATAGGAGAGTCAAGTTTTAAATGAAACAACCCTCAAATGCTATCTATAATTAAAAGCAAGGATGCTTTCTAAGTTCATGGAAGTGTTTACATCAATGAATTTCTGGTTTCCTGAAAAAATAAAATAACTTGCAATAACAAATACATTAAAATTCATCAAAATCTTCCTGTTTCGCACTACTGAATACCTCTCGTTCTTATAGAATTATTGTCAAATGAGTTGATTGGTTGTTGTCTTTTGTTCTTGAAGAGGACTAAAATGACATCATTCTGTTGTGATCAAGGAAGAGTACATCCAACTGTGGCTGATCAGATCAACATGAGTTTAGAAGACTCTACCATGCATTGGGAACAAATAGACCATATGTATATTTGGAGTAGAGAAGGCGCTAAATTTGTGAATCTCATGTTTCCTTTGTGCAACTGTGATTCTTGTGAGCTCATAGAGCTCAGCACCTTCTTTAATGCTGGGTGGTCTCGTGCCAGTAATTCCCATGTGTCACAATCAATTCCAAAGTTCTTCAAAGAGACTTTGAGAGTGTCCTTATATTGCTTCTTATGACCTCTGTGGGAATGCTTGCCTTGTGTTAGATCTCCATAAAACAGTCTTTTAGGCAAACACACGTTTGGCATTCCAACAACGTGGCCAGTCCATCAGAGTTTTATTCTCTGCGAATGTTTGGCAATTCAGCTTGAGACAGGGCCTCAATGCCTTGTACCTTAACTTGTCACGTGATCTTCAGAATCTTCCTAAAACAATTCAAATGGAAGTGATTCCATTTGCTGGCATGGTACTATTATCTATCTGGGTTTCAGAGTCACACAAAAATGAAATTAGCACAACAGTTCTGTAGACCATTAGTTTAGTAAGTAGTCTAATATCTCTTCTCTCCCAAGAGAGCCCCTCAATCACTGAATTAGCTCTAGCAATGCATAACCAACCTCATCATATATATGGACATTCCCTGGAAAACACACTGCCAAAGTAAGTTAATTTAAACATTCAAATTTCTCCACTTGCTATAACTGATAATTCTGTGGGTAGTGTGGTGCTGGCTGGTGGAGAACTTTTATTTTCTTGGTATTAATTTTCAAGCCAAAAACAAGCATAAGAGAATCAATCTACACTTTGCTGCATCTCACATCAGAGGCTGCACTGAGTGTATAATCATCTGCAAATAAAAAGCTAGTCACCAATTCTCCCTCCACTTTAGTCTTGGCTTGTAGCCTTTTCAAGTTAAATAGTATATTGTCAGTGCAGTAGCTAATTTTGATGCAGTTTCCATCTTTGCTGAAGGCTTCTGACAACACTGCTGAAAACATCATGCTAAAAAGAATGGGGACAATTCTATAGTCCTGCTTCATTCCATTGGTGACTTGGAAGTCACAAGAGCACTGTCCATTATCTAGAACTTATGCAAACCTATCCTCATGAAACCTACATGCAAAATTGACAAACTTGTCTGGGCAACAAAATTTTGCCATGATCTTTCACAAGCCCTTACAACTGAGAGTATCACAGGACAACCTATTATAACATATATTGTAAAGTAAGCAGTTTGCAAATGACAAAGCAACTCAGCATGATGGATGGAGTGCTGGACTTGAGATCAGGAAGATATAGATTTGAATTCTGCCTTGAACTTATATAGCTGTTTGACGTTGGGCAAATCAACTAACCTTTCAGAGTTTCTTTCTCTATAAAATGCAGATAATGATATTTGAAGCACCAGCAAAGGTATGTGTCAATTGTTATTATACAGATTGCATGATCATTACTATTATTGTTATATAAGGTCATAGATTTTGAAAGGGACCTCAGAGTGCATCAGTGTACCTTCCTCTCACTTACAAATGGAGAATACTGACATCCAGAAAGACTAAGTGTCTAGCCTAGGCAGCTAAGGGTTGTAATGGATAGAACACTGGACCTGGAGTCAGGAAGATCTAAGTTCAAATACCATTTCAGATACTTATTAGCTGTGTGATCCTAGGCAAGTCCCTTAACCTGTATCATTTTTTTTCAACTATAAAAAGGGGGAAATAACTGCTTCTGCTCCTTGCACTAGATTCCATCATGTACCCAGGCTGGGTATCTCTTATCCCTGAGCACCCCAGTCTTTTCAGCTTTTTTGTATGTTGTCTTTCCCCATTAGGTTGCGAGTCCTTAAGGCCAGGGACTGTCCTCCTTTTTTTAATTTGTATTGCTGATGTTTAGCATAATGTCTAATGTATTGTAGAAACTTGTTAAATATCTATTGATTGGCTGGTTTCAATGATCCCAATGTTCCTCAGGTCAAAAACTAACGTTTTAACACCAATTTCTCTGAATGATGACATATGATTATCAATCTTCTACCAAAATCTACAAGGAGCCTAAACTACAGAGGGAAACTAAATGACATTGGAGAGTGAGAAGAAGGGAAGGAGAGAGGACATGGGGGGGGAGGGTATAAATAGGCTGCAGAATATTTCAGTTAGGACCTAAGCACAAGAAGTAGCATAAGGGATATTATTCATAATTCTGGAAGGAAGGTGGACTGCTTATATAGCCAAAAGATAACAAAAAGGTTCCCAAAATGCTGCACTGAGATTTCAAGGGAACTGTGAATTTAGAAGGGACAAAGAAATACAGTTAACCTCTCAACAGCCTAAATTTTCGAGGAGTTTTGAAGAAGCCACGTATAAGAAAAGAAGGCTAGTAAATGACACTGAAAAAAAGTTTAGAAACTCAGAAATGCCTAAAATATATATGCCTAAAAGATAGTATTATATAACATCAACATATTTTTATCTTTTAATACCATAAATATGCACATTTTCTTCTTCTCTTATATGAAAGGAAGTCCAAAAAAATTTATGAGGACTTTCGAGATTGCAGGGGGCACTGCACCTTTAACCATCAGAATATGGAAAGGAGAACTGTAAATACTTCATTTTCATTAACCTTTGTTTTTTTTATATATAACCCTATTTTATTTAACATATTTTAAAAATTATTTTGAGAAAGAGGCTTCACCAAATGTCAAAGGAGTTCATGACACAAAATAAAGAATGACACAAAATAAAGAACTCTTCTTATAGATACCCATCTACTCAGTGAGTCACATTTTTTAAAACAATGAGAGCCACCAAAGAGAGCAGTAATCATATTTTAACTCTTTGTACCCCATCTCCTAGCTTATTTTCATACACATGATCTTGCCATTAGCTACAGTTGTCTCACTACCATGTTCATAAATGTTCAAATTCATTTATCTGATCACAATCCATCATGATTCCACTGCTCTATTTACCTTACAACCCCAAAACCCATTTCATGTGTTCACTAAACTTCATTCCTCACTCCTTCACTACCTATACCTCTCCTCCCTTCCCATTTTAGCACAGGGCTATTGTGAGGATAAAATGAAATAATATTTCTACAGTGCTTAAGACATACCTGGCAAATAGTGTTTAATAAATGCTTGGTTTTTTCCCTTCTAACTTTCCTTTCATATTAACCCACTGGTGAACTAATTCAACTCCCCAGTCTTCTTCTCTTGAATTTTTTGTTTCTTTATCTCATCTAAGATTTTGCCCTGCCCTAAATTACTCCTACTATCCACTGCTTTCATTCCTACTCACATACTATTGAATGAAGATGGAGAAAATTACAAAAGTGCGTTGAGTTTGTTACAAATTTGTGTTACATAATCTCAACTGGACCCTGACTATGGTCAAGACAACTCTTTTTCATGCCTTCCCAATTCCTATTCACACAGCTTATGTTCCAAATCTTTTTTATCCTTCATCATTCTATGACCAGGCTCTCATTACCTCATGTCTGAACTATTGTAATCTGCCTGCCTTGAGTCTCTCCCCACTGTAACTCAGCCTCCACCCAATGGTCAAAGTGATCTTCCAAAGTGCAAGTCTGATCATGCTACCTTTTCTAGTAAGTAAAATCTAGTAGTTCCCTATTGCCTCTAAAGCTCTGTATTTGACCTTTAAAGCTCTCCCTAACCTAGCCTGGTGCTATTTTTCACTTCCTTTTCTACCTTATATTCCCCACAAAGTACTCTGCAATCTGGTGATACTGGCTTCTTTACTGCTTCTTAACTTAAATACTCCATCTCCCTATTTCAGGCATTCTTACTTGTTGTTTCCCCATGCCTGGAATGCTTATTGCTGTTATCGTTCATTTGCTTTCAATCGTGTCTGACTCTTCATGACCTCATTTGGGATTTTCTTGGCAAAGATACTAGAGTGATTTTCCATTTCTTTATCCAACTCATTTTACAGATGAGGAAACTGAAACAAAGTGAGTTAAGTGACTTGCCCAAGGTGTCACAACTAGTAAGTGTCTGAGGCCCAGATTTTAATGCAGGAAGATGAGTCTTCCTGATTCTGGGACCAGCATTCTCCATTGTACTGCCTAGCTCTCTGCCTGGAAGGCTCTCTCTCCTCATTTGTGCCTCCTAGATTCCTTGGCTTTTTTTTTCATGTTTCAGTTAAAATCATACTTCTACAAAAAGCTTCTCTCTGCCTCCTTTAATTAATTTGTGCCTTTGCTCTTTTGATTATTTCCTATTTTTCTTCTAAGTATCATTTAGTTATTTTCATGTTCTCTCCCACACTTTTTCAGCGTCAGAACAACCTTATGGGATAGATACTATTATTATTCTCTTTATAGGCAAGGAAACAGGCTGAGAAAGGGAAAGTGACAGCCCAATGCTCTATCTACTGTGCCACCTCATTGCACCATCCGTGTTAAGTCCTTGAGAGCAGGATCTGACTTTGTCTTTGTTCAGTGCTAACACACAGTGGGCACTTTGTGCTAATTGACTGACTGAGAAATCCTAAATGTCTTACATTATCAGAGTAGGAATTTGAAAGTAGATTTTTCTTGCTTTCAAGTCCTGTGCTCCTCCTCAATATGGAATATTATAAAAGGTAGATGGATATTGGTGTTTGTTGTCCATCCATTCTCAAAGAGGACAAATGATATCAGGGTACTGATATTTTGACTTACAAGTGACTAGGATTTAAATAAGGCAGATATGTGCAGAACCTTCAATCTCATTCTCCAGAGTTGTCAGAGCCCAGTGGCAAGACATAGTTGGTTATTGCCCTTCATTCTCAAAGACAACCAAAATGACATCACTTTAGATGATTCAAGTTACAGTGTGTCCAATTATGGCTGATCAGACCTACAGTAGTTCGAAATGCTCTGCCACAAGTCAGACATAAACAGTCCATATGGGATTAGATGAACATTCTGCACATCTCTAGTTTCTTCTGGGCTAATTCAATTCTATTTTATTCCTGGAGCACAGCACCTTCTCTGATGAGGGCACTCCATGCTAGATAATCCTGTGCCATGTCTTCTATGTCATACAATCAATTCTAAAGTTCTTAAGAGATACTTGAAAGTATTTATTTTTATTTCTGTATCACTTTTTCTGACCAACTTGCCCTGTGTGAGTTCTCCATATAATTTTTTTTTGCAAAGAGTACATTTGCCTTTTGAACAATGTGGCAGACAGCAAGACATAAGTCAAGAGGATATAGCCAGTGGGGAGTGGAGAAAAACTTGGTCGTTTTAAGCTAAGGTCTTTCCCAGGTCTCAGTTGATGTGAAGCAAAGCCCATTCAGCAACTAAAGGGTAGGTAAGAATTGAGGCAAAAGATGCCCTACTTTCCCTTCACAAAAAAATCATTTTAGGAAATGAAAACCCTCAGTTCAAATCCTGCCTTGGACCCTTTCTTAACTGTGTGACCCTGAAAGAACAATTTATACGCCAATCTCAGTTTCCTCAAATGTAAAATGAGGATAATAATGACACCTACCTTACAAAGTTGTGGTGAGGCCAAATGAAACACTACATATAAAATTCTTTGCAAATATCAAAGTGTTATACTATTGTTATTATTACAACAAATCACTCTTTCCATATTTCATTTCTAACATGTTGATAACATGTTATAACTCTGTGATCTCAGTGATATAAGTAAAAACCCATCTATGACTTTCCATCCTCAGGGACTTTTGTCCATATTCTTCCAAAGGCTCACACAGAATATAATCTACATGATCTCATTTGATCTGCATAAGAGTCTTTTGAGGTTGGTGCCATTATTGTTCCTATTTTACACATGAGAAAACAGGCTCAGAGAACTGAACTGCCTTGTCTGGGGATCATTTGCTATCATTTGACACAGGAGAGTCAGAAAAATCTCATAAGATCACAGATTTAGAATTAGAAGGGATTTAGGAGATTACCTAGTCCAATCTCCTGTTTTCACAGCTCAGGACACTGAGGCTGAGAGAATTTAAGAGATTTGACCAAAGTCACAGGAGCTGAAAGCATTAAAAATTTGCAATAGAACATACCCCCTCCCTTAAGTGAGTAGTACACTTCCCTACAAATATTTACACCATTATCAGGATGAATACTCATGCATAGGTATCATATTTGAAAGACTCCTAGAGGTTTCTTAGGGAGGTCTTTCCCTATCAAATTATATCATCTCTCAGAAATACTCTCCACTTTCCTGTCTAGCCCTTTTCTGCAGGTTAACATTAGGCTAGGTTTTAATTACATTTCATCTAATCTCCAAATTACATGTACGCACATTATCTAAATTAAGATATTTCCTAAGCAAAGAATGGTTTAAAAAGGAATTTCTTTCAGAAAGATAAAATTTGACAAGGGAGCATTTTTCTTCATATATGATGATATTTGAGATGTTTCCCTCCCCCTCCCTTCCTGCTATGCCTGGTTATCCTTGCATCTTTGTGTTGAAAACTAAAAGATAGATTTAAAACAATGTTGCTGAAATTAGTGATTCATTATGACAAGCTTTTTGTGAAACATAAGATGCTGTGAAGGATAAATGCAACACAAAAGTATAGAGCATTTGGATTTTTAAAGCTTTGCCTAACTATTCATAAGAATTTCAAATTTGAACCTCTAAGCAAGAAAAAGCAAATACTAAATCAATAATTTATTTGGACTTTTAAAATAAAAAAAAATTGTGAACCAATTTTCCTCTTTTCATCTAAAGATTAAAATGGTGGCCATGCTTAGCAATTCTTGTTTTTGTGTGAAGAGGGTAAAATGAAATTGGGATTTTTGGATTTCCCAGTTTAAAGCAGGGTTAAATGACAATGATGACCCTGATTAAATAAACCTAGATAGAGTTAAAATCAGGAAATAGGTAAAGTTCAAAGAAAAAGACTTACCCAGATGGTGATATTCTTGTAGTTAATCCAATCCTCCATCTGAATAATAATTACAACTCCCTTCCCCAAGTGTACATTTTAAACTGCTCTGATGCATTTTTAAAAATTATTTTCTTTATAATCAAGAGTTTGACACTGCCTTATAGAAGTGATAACATGTTTGAGAAGGTTCCTTTATACATGGGAATTGAATGTTATGAAAATAGGAGATAAAAGAGAATGAAAAAGTCTGATTTAAATCAACCTGCTCAAGGCAACAGAAAACCATTTGTTCTATTGTCACAACATTACTTGACCCGGGATTGCTGGTTAGAGGAACCCTTGAAACTGTCTCTGATTTCCTTAGCTACTATAGAATCATAGTTTACTATTTTAATAGCTTATTTTGTGTGCTCATGCCTTGTCTTTGATTGTTTTTTCTCTTCTTTTAAAGTGATCCTAATTAGAAAACATAGAAGGGGGTCTTAGTGGAAGGATATGAGACACTATTGTGGTTCATCCTTTGATCTACCATCTGAACCAGGGCACACTATTGTTTCAGGGTATTCCTTCAGCCAGCCATCTGACAATTATTGACAATTTAGGGTTTTGAGTCTCAAATTTAGATGGCAAAAGACTGCCTTTCTGAGAGTTCCCTCTGCCTGGAAAAATAAAGTACAATCCCACAATACTGAAAAAAGAAAAAAAAAAAAAGGCATCACAGCGCTGGCTCTGTAAACACATTTTCAATCTTTTAATAAAATGAAGATTGAGATTTCAAGATGCTTCTGTACCTGAATCTAAAATTACCAGGTAGATTATGGGAAAAGTTAACTGTTAACTGGATATTTACAAAATTCTATGCTAAACAAGGAAACTTTTGGAATTCTGTATACACTTTGTGTTTTAATGCCTCTTCGGATTGAAAATGCTGAGCTTGCTTTTACAGGCAGAGTAATTAAAATTGTAGATAAACTTCCGTATAAGATGGTTTATGGGGTAGGAGGAAAAATTGGAGGTAAGGAGATGGAGGTGAGTAGGTAGAAAGTATAAATGATTTAGGGGTCGAACTTGGCGGGGGGGAAGTTTCAGGGGCCCTGATACGTCTTGGGATCGTGTTCTTACTCTGCGTAGGGGGCACTATTCAGACTGCGTAGGGAGTTTTCGAGTGGACTAGTATGGGGAGGTGGCCGAGAAGCTGCTGGAGAAAGCGACTAGGGGGAGGGGAAGTGATCGGCCTGCAATAGGAAGACGAGGAAAGGGGGGAGTGGGAAGGACAGCAAACCAGCGGAGGGAGAGTAGTATAAAAGCTTTAGACCAACGTGCTTTCGCGTCTCTAAAGCCCCAGCTTTAGTGGGAGGCAGCTAGAGGGATAGTTCGAAGAAAAGGAAGAAAGTAATCAGAAACAAAAAAGAAAAAGAAGACAAGAAAGCCGTGGTGAAGAGGTGACTGGAGAAGTGGAGCGTGCAGGGAGCACCCCAGAACCCGGAGAAGGATTCTGGGTACATGCAGACGACTGCTTCTACTCGCCCTTGGGGACAGAGTTCCTGCATTCCAGGAGAGAACGCTACTCTGCCCTCTTACTGGCGTTGCTGGGGAATGAGCGCTCTAGGGAAACCTGGGGTGGAGGGGTCTTCAGCGAAATGAGATTTAGCTAGATTTGCTGCTGCTTCGGCTGCTTGCGCTTTTTGCCCCCGGGTACCCAGGATGAGAGCTTCGAAGGTTACAGACTCCTCGGAAACCCGGAAAAGAGCAAAGAGTCCCATGGCTACTCCACCATCACTTGCCTGCTGAGTCCATCCCCCTCGACCCTCTGGAGTAGCAAGAAGCGGAGCTGAGCCGCGGGCCAGAGCAGGGAGAGTCCGGGAGGAACTTGCCTCCCGATACCAATCTCGGAGCAGCTACACCTGCCCCAGCTGGGATCTCCTCTCCGAAAAGACCTTGCCACTGGGACTTGGAAGGAGCGTCTAGACGCGTGGACCAGCGCTAGGGAAAGCGGGCCAGGGCTGCATAATAAGCAAGTGACAAGATACCTCTAAAAAGGCACTTTTAGCCTCGGGGGAGGGGTTGGAATGAGACACTCGATGGTGTGCTCCCCAAGACTCCAACCACTCTTTGCAAATAAAGGTTTCTAAAGTAATCCTATCTGCTCACCTCCCTACCCTAGCACACACATACCCTTACCACTGGCACAGAACTCAGCAGGATTTGAAAGCGTTTAAAGTTTGGAGCAGCAGCAGGAGGGAATATCCCATGAACACTACTACCACCGGTCAAAGTTAATCTCCTTTACCGATCCCTTCTTCTCCCCCTCCCCTTCCGACTCCAATAGTCCTCCAGAGATTAGCTCAGCTCTAGGGGGTGGATTGAACTCTCCCGGCTGAGCTCTGCCTTGGGCCACCTGGACAGACTTTAGAGTGGCGTGGGCTCCAACGAAAAAACTTTCCTCTCGCTCCCTCCCCCCTCTCCTGGGTGGGAGGGAAAGGAGACTAGGGAGAGACAGGGGGGAGGGAGGTGGTTTGCCGGGTGAGTGGTTTGGGGCGGCGAGGGAGATTGGGGGGAGAGTGAAGGTAACTAGTAGCTGAAGCCCTCCTCCTCCTCCTCTTCCTCTTCTCCCTGCCACTGCTGCAGCTGCTGCCACACTTGCAGGGCCCATGTGGACTCGGGGTCTCCAGTGCTTCTGCAAAGTCGCCTTAGCAGCCTGCTGGCCGCAGGGTGGCCACCGTGTCCAGTTCCCTAGCGCGGGCTCTCGGCAGCCCCCCGCCCCATTCCCCGTCCCCGTCGGGCAGCGCCGGGGTTTTCTCCGCCGGCTTGGACGCCCCCTGCCCCGCAGTGGCTCCGCCGTGGTGTGGCGGCGGCGGCGGCGGCTCCTCCTGCTCCTCCACCCCGTCCTCCTCCTCTCCAGCCCCGGCTGCGGCCGCCACCGCCTGCGCCTCCCCTAGCGCAGCGGATCCGGAGCGAGGGGGTCCCGCGGGGGCGGCGCTGGCAGCGGAGGAGGCGGGGGTAGCAGTAGCGGCGGCGGCAGCAGCGGCGGCCGCAGCAACCCCCGGAGCAGCCCCGGCCCAGACTCCGGCTCCACCCCCGCCACCTCCTCCGCCCCCGCCGCCGCCGCCTCTGCCACCGCCAGCCCCGCGGGGTCCTAAAGCCGCTCGGCTGAAGAGGATGGTCCGACTGGCTGCGGAACTGCTGCTGCTTCTGGGACTTTTGCTGCTTACCTTGCACATCACTGTACTGCGGGGTAACGGTGCAGACGGGCCGGACGCAGCCCCCAGCAACGCTAGCCACGGACAACTGCAGGTGAGTGAATCCCGGGCAGAACTCCTACCCCAGAGAAATTCTGGGGACTGGGGAGGGGGCGGGAAGGATGAAGAGGAGCGGCTGTCACGGAGGGGAAACGCGAGACAGAGAAGAGGATGCTTGAGGACTTGCAGCTGAGGTCCGAGAGAGTGGCCAGGAAATGCACTTCCTGCAAAGACTGAGCAGTTTAAGATGCCTGGTGTGTTTGGGGGAGAAGGACGAAATTGCCCTGGGGAGCTGTGTCTCTTGCAATTGTTCTGGCCTAAATGGGCAAGTAAATTGGGCAGGGGTGGGCTGGAGGTGGACCTGTGTTGGGAGGTAGGACGCACCATTAAACCGAGTAGGTTTGTGGATTAAAACGGACAGTGTTGAGTGCCCGGGATCATATAAATCAGGGGAGGTGGTGTCAAGGTTGTGAATGAGGACAAGGATGCTAGGTAAGACTGTTCAGGGAGGGGGCATTGGAATGCATAAAGCGGAGTGAAGGGAAAGGATGAGCCTACTGATCAGACCCTGGAAGAGAAGGGCTTTATTGAATAGTGGGAACAAGCGCTCAATATTCATAGCTTAGGGGTTTCGTTGATTCTAGGTTCTCGGGCCTAGAGGAGAGGCAAGAGAGAGGGAAAAATCGACTTTAATTTGGGGGGAAAGTAAGCCAGACCTGGAAATAGTGAACTGGGAGTGTCATGCGGCCCATTGGCTCTACTGGATAATCGGGCGCCTGCAAAGAACCCGACTGCCAATCTAAGAACACTGAATGAGTTCTTCACGGATCCTGCAAGCTCTACACGTTTCCTTACTGCCTGTTGCTTTTCAGCTCTGTTTGCATCCCTGGCCTGGAAAAACTTGCCACTTGGTGAAAGTGACTTCTGAAGGCAGTATTTAGACTTTAAAATTGGAAAGGAGTTTAAAGATTATCTAACTTAAATTCTTGTGTTAAAAAAGTGGAAACTGAGGTAAGGGTGATTTGCTCAGGTTACACAGATAACAAAATCTCCATGGCAATTTAGGTCCCACGGACCCTGAATTCAATGCATTTCTCCCTGCCCTCTCCCTTTCTAATTGCCCTGGGTATGTTAAAGATACACCTTTTCCCATTTTCTGATGGGAAGAAAGGATGACAAAGATAGTTTTAGAAGAAAGGAAGTTGGGGGATTCCTTGTCATCCCTGTACCTGTCATCCCTGCCTTCTAAGCTTCTAGAATCAGATTCATCTATTAGGATTCTCTATGAACTACATAAATTATTTTCCTTAGATCACCTTCCCAGTAGTTGCATTGATTTAGATTTTCTTCTCCCCTACAACAATGGGGGAACGAATATGGGAGTAGTGTAATATGATGAAAGAATGGGTTTGGGAGAGAGGTGGTATTGAATGGAATGGATGCAAATTCCCATTTCACACTAAGTAAATGCACATGTCAAGGCTGTTTCTGACATAATTTGACTCCCCCCCCCCTTTATAATTCCCAAAAAGCACCTACTTTTTTAGGGCTCGTTTATGACACTTGACAAATCAGTCATATGGATGGAAAGACATGTGCAATAATGTCCAAGAAGCCACTTGGGATTTCTCTTAGGCCTTCTTCTTTTAAGTTATCCAGGGCCAACCCTACTGGGCTTCCAGATTTCTAGCTCTCAGGTCCCTTGGGGATAATTAAGATTAAATATTATTCAGATAGGAGTACTTTTGACTACACCTTAACCTGCCCTCTTCTAAGAAAGTTTTTATATATGTATAAAAAGAATTTTTTTAAGGGAGATTGAACGGTAAGGGTAACTTTACTGATTATCAGTAATATACAAATTCTCTAAAAAATCAGAAAAGTTTGTTTTAACCATTGAAAATGTCCTCTAAATCTCAAAGTCCTTTGAAATTTAGGTAGTTCTGAAATTTTAATGACTTCCTCTACCCTATTTTCTTTTTATTCTGTTCACTGTTCATTGTCAATTCACCTGACATCACAATTACTGTAGCAAAATCTAGGATAATACATTATTTAATAGATGACAGTTAAGGCTTTTCAAGGACTTGACCACAGATGATCTTCACAACAATCTTTGTGAGTTTGGTATGAATATAATGTAAGCAAACTTATAAGCTGAAATGTCTACTTGTTTAACATTATTGGAACAATTTTTAATATCTTCAAGATTTCTGGTAATCATATTTTCTCCATGATGCTTTCTTTCCTCATAGACTCATGAAAAGCCATAAAAAATGATGTTCTGTGGAAAAGTAAATTTGGCAGGTTTCTTTATGAGGTGTTTGCTATCATTAGAATAACCTTGAGTTTGCCTTTTCTGACAGGCCAGTAACATAATGAGAGAAACAGCTGAAGAAATGGGAAGGTGTGGAGCAGAGGAAAGGGGGGGAGGGAAAATGTGGATGTTATTCTCCAAAGAGGGGAGTGGTGGGAATTAAAGTGGCATACTAAAGGGTAAAGAGATAGAGGATTTAAGACGCATGTTTTTCCGAATTTCTTGGATACAAAATTGCTAAAAGCAATACGTTGAATCTTTTGAGAAGTACTATAACCATGTTTTTATTATGTTGTGTGCTAAATATAAAGACTTCTCCTAAGCAACATGATGAGTTTAACAGCTTGGTTCATATTTCCCCTCATTTTGTCCTTTGTTATAAAATTTTATATTCTTCCTGACTGAATGATATTACAGCAATTTCCTTGGCTATCTTACTCTATAAAGGCATGAAGAATAGTATCAGGCCACATGGAGGGATCCTGACCTAAAGAAAGAAAGAAATGCTTTCAGAATAACAGACAAGATTTTTAAAATGTAAATTTTGAAGTAGCAGGTATATTTCAAAATCTCAACTAGAGGCAGACTTGTCCTTTTGACAACCACAAAAAAACAGCCTATATACGAGGCATTTGTAGGCAATGCATAAACAAAGTCAAAAAACAAAACCAATCCCTACTCTCAAAAAGCATCCCTTTTTCTGGGCATGGGAATTGAGGAGGATAACATGAACATAGTAACAGAAAGATAGATAGATAGATAGATAGATAGATAGATAGATAGATAGATAGATAGATAGATAGATAGATAATATATACATATAGTTAAAACAAAGTAAATGGGGAATGGAAAGGAGGGTTTAGGAAAGGCTTCCTATAGAGTTCCTATGGAACTTGAGCTGACCTTTAGATAGAGCTAGGAATTCCAGAAGGCAGAGGGAAGGGGATAGTATTCTAATCATTAATATTTATATTCTAATCTATCTAAAGGCATAGAGACAGGAAATGGAATGTTAGGAACTGGAAACTGCAAATAGAAGTTTGGTTGAAATACTGAAAATATGAAGGATACTACTCACAATCAGTGATGAAATCAATCCAGAGATAGCTTGAAGCCAAATTCTGAAGAGCTTTAAATGTCACACAGAGGAGTTTATATTTTGTATTTGTATTATTTCACTTTTCTATCCATTTATTAATAAAATAATGTCAATTATTCCTAGATAGGGACGCTCGGTGAGTCATCTCTTAGCTATCAAAAACTTTTGTTAAAAATTCTACATAATGAGGCAGCTAGATAGTATACCAATGCTGCATTCAGGAGGACCTGAGTTCAAATTGGACCTCAGGTACTTAACACTAGTTGTGTGACTCTGGGCAAGTCACTTAACCCCAAATGCCTTGCCCTTTCCCCTCCAAAGAAAAAAGAAAAAAAGAAAAATCTTCCCTAATATCAAGCTAGAAAGCATATACCTACTTTTTTTTGCATTGTTTTAAAAAAAAATAAAAACAAAACTATGAAGGTAGAAGCTAGAAGGAATTATACCAAAGGATCGCTATTTACATAAATGGAAGTAAAATTAGCCATCATTTTGAAAGCATACTTCTATATAAGATCTGTTGTTTTTGGCTACTGAGACTTACAAGTTGTCTAACAGTAGTCAAGATTATTTATACACTTGCCTAATTTGTTTTTGTGATAACTGAAGTATTCTTGTATTCCAATGCTGTAAAATGTTTAATCTGGTCATTTTTCTATCTTTGACATAAGGCAAAGAATATTAATCCTATTAACCATTCACCTTTGTTAAAAAAAAAAAAATCAACCTATACTGAAAAAAAGAACTATTTACAATTATTGGGAAAATTGAACTTGGAGTTATAAGAACACACACACACACACACACACACACACACACACACAGCCTTGTTGTGATTTTTTAATCCTGTGTATAGCTTCTTTGTACAAATTTGTTTATATTTGTTGTCCCCCATTGGACTGTGAGCTCCTTGAGGTTAAGGATTGCTTTACTTTTCTTTGTATCCCTTGTGTTAGGCTAGTGTTTGGCTCAAAGAAGGTGCTTAATAAATGTTAATTGACTAACTATATTGGCAGGCTAAATGAATTCTGGAGTACATCTGCAGTATTTTCTTCCTTCTCTTGATACTTATATGACCCTTGGTCAAAACTCCCTGGGATTCAGCATCATCATCTTTAAAGTGAGGAGGTTGGACTAAATAGCCTCTGAGTTCTTTTCCAGATCTTTCTGCATCTCTCTTTGTCTTTATCTTTGTCTTGTCTCTCTCTGTGTCTCTTTTTCTGTCTGCCTCTCTGTATCCCTTTTGCCTTGTTCTCTATCTCTCTACATTTACGTATGTGTGTGCATATATATATATATATGCACACACACACACATATATGTAAAGGTATATCTGCATGTGTGTTTATATGATATATATGTGTGTAAAATCTCTTTATATATCTATGATTCCATGGGGTTATTTTGAACATTTTTTTAAACATCTTTGTCCCATCTTTTAAAAGTAATTTACCTTTTTACCTAGAATTAAAAGTTTAAGTTCACTGTCAAAAGCTAAAAGCTACCAAGTTTGTTACTGCTGAATTTTCAATGCTTGGAACAATGGTGTTTTTATTTATTTAGTTTTGCTTTAGTTCCTCCCACCCTGCAATTATAAGGATGTTCTGGCCATCACCAAGATACCAGATGGTAGCTCCTACTAAACTTCATTCAAATTTATAAATAAACTTGAGCAAACTTTTTTAAAAAATCAATACAGAAATCCTTTTTTAGAGTTCACAGTTAAAACTCTTTACCTCTATATTATCATTTCTTAGCCTTTCCTTAAAAAAACTCTTTACCTCTGTGTTATCATTTCTTAACCTTTCCTTAAAAAAAATCAATACAGAAATCCTTTTTTAGAGTTCACAGTTAAAACTCTTTACCTCTGTATTATCATTTCTTAGCCTTTCCACAAACAAAACTAATTACTTGGCTTTCATGAAGCAATATAAACTTCTTTCAAATTTTGTGGGAAAAGCTCCTCACATCTTTTTAATATTCAGTTTTCCAGGGTTAGGACTTGGTCAGCATTAAAATCCCCTCTAGCTATTCTCCAAGTCCAGAGTCTCTTCTTTGCCATTCTCTCCCTTTCTCAATAACATATGGGAAAAACTGCAAGGAAGATAAGAAAGAGATACAGTCTTCATGGATGTCTTTCTGGCTTTCTGCTCTAAGAGATGTTCTTTATTTGAACTAGGAAGACAAAAGACTGTCCTTCTGCTTAAAATCATAGGTCTCCCGATTTCAAACACCTATTTTTTTTTCATTTTGCTCCCTAATTATTGAGGAATTCTCTTCCTTCTCTTCTTTATGTTTGGATTGTTTATTTGACTTTCATTTATCTATATGCTGATGCCCATTTTCAGGTCTGCCTGATATTGCTCAGCCACCCTTAACAACTTGCTTGTTTTACAAACTGTCTTGGAAAATTTAAAGGGATCACATCCCCTTGTGACAGGACACTTCAAAAAGAAAACAAACAAGTTTCACTCTGCTCCTAACCTAAAAGTGTGTGGGGTTTTTGTTTCTTCGTGCAATAATACACCATATTGTTGGCATTTTTCATCTCCTCCTACCAGATTGTCAAGGAAATGGGTGTGTATAATCACCAATGACACGTACAATATGGACAACTTCTATGGCTTAATATGTCATTGAATTTCTGGGAATTTCCTCCTCCTTGATTTTCACAAAATTTCAATTCAAGCAACATTTCTTAAGTTCTTACAAGTTTTCCTAAATTTAGTGGAACAATTTAATTTCTAAGTTGGACTGTTCTAAGTTTGGAAGCTAAAAGAAATCTGAGTATAATGTCTCATAAATATAACCTTTTTCACTTTTGATTCATCTCCAGTGTTTTCAACAACTCTCCTTGACAAAATGTTTCCCCCCTTATATATTTAACTTTAGTATTATATGTTACAATTTGATTCTTTTTTTCCCTTCTGCAGTGGGAAATATGAATAACCATTCTACCTTCTCCCAATTCTTTTTTTTTTTTTAGAATTAGGTAGTGCAAGTCTTCTCATTTTATAGATTAAAGAAATAAGCAGTGGGCTTATTTCATAATCTTTTGATCATCTTTGTGGTTCTTTCATTTCTGCCCCTCCTTGCGAGGACATCTTACTTTTGGAAGGCATTGCTCAGAGTTTGAATTCTATATGCAGAAAAAGGTAATATTAACATTCCCTTTTCCAATATCAACCAAGGATTTTTTTTTCTTATTTATCTCTACTATATACAGTGCCCTAAATGACATAAATTTGTTTAGGGGAAGGAAAGTCCTAAACTTATTTTGTGTGCAGAGAAAATGCAGAAAAGGGAGACTGGTTAATATAATTGATAATACTATTTGGTTATTTGTAATAATAATTGGTTAATATAAAACCACCAGCTTTTTTTCCCTTCTCATTCTCAGTCTTATCATTTTTCTGTAAGTACTCTAAATGATTCTAAAGACTCTTTTTTATTACTTTCCATGATCTGTTCTTCTTCTGACTTAATCTGACCACTTGTTTTTAAAAGCTCTAACAAAAGATAATAAATGGGGTAGGATAACCCTCCCCATTTAAAACAACTCAACAAACATTCCCTAGTATGTTGTGTTTTCATTTATCTTTATGTGTGAGCAATAATATTTGATGATAGTTATGCACAAGAGTGATAAAGTTATAGAGAAAGTCCTAGGGATAGAGATAATGGCAGAGTTTCACTTCAGTCCTTGATGGCCCATCCAAAGCTTTATGTAAGAATTGTAGGTTGCTATTAACAAGGGTGCAATTAATGTGATTTGAGTCGAAAGGTACTTAAGGCTATGTCTGCAATGGGATGTTATAATCCCTAACAGAACTATTTTAGAGAGAATTCCCAAATTTCAAGTGTCAAGGGTAATACCTGCAATTTGGGAAGTCTTAATATAGTCCTGTTTTTGGAGGTGACGAGTCATGTATCTTTGGAGAAACTGAAATGTGGTCAGTTGTTTTTGGTTGACAGGATGGGTAGTGGTGGGGAGTCCCCATTTGTGAGTGGGAACATTTGCTATTTTCAGAAAGAGACAGCCCAGGGTTCCTTGATAAATATAGCACATCAACTCCCCAAACACAGACTTGTATGTGTCATTTGTGAAGTGGCAAGAAGGTAAAACAAGCCAATGGTGTTGACTACATCTTCCACAGCCTTGGGGACACTTCTGGGATATTTCTTTCCATGAATTCTGTTACCCCAAACCAACTTCTATGGTATTCTTTCTATTCTTCCTAAATCTATATTGTCTATGCAGTAGTAGCAGGCAATACCACGCATGTAGAAAAGGACATTGTCAGGTTTATAGAAAATATAATAGTCCTACTCCCTTAAATAATTTTTACATGACTACTCATTTTAAAAATGACCATTGCATCCACTACACTGAAATGTTGTGATTGTTCTCCAGTGTTGTTGTTGTTGTTTTCAGTCATATCTGACTCTTCCTGATCCCATTTGGAGTTTTCTTGGTAGAGATATTGGAATAGTTTGTCATATCCTTCTCCAATTCATTTTATAGATGAGGAACTGAGGAAAACAGGTTAAGTGACTTGTCCAAGATTAGCTAGTAAATATCTGAGGCTAGATTTCAACCTGGCCTGTCACTTTATTCTCCTAGCTACCCTACACTGAGGTAGGACATTGATCAACAGTGATGGTGAACATAACACTGAAACTTTGTTTAACATTTTTTCTATACTTTTTCAGTGGGAATGATTTGTGTAAGAAAGATCTGTGAAGACAACAGATTATTTTAATTTCTCACTGTGTGATAGAAGCAATATGAGACTTAAAATAAAAAGAACTGGGTTCAAGTCCCACTAACTTTTTGCTACGTGACTTCAGTCAGATCATCTAATTTATTGCAATAGGCAATTATAAGCAGCCACTATTTGCCCATTGCTGTTCCATGAATTGATAATAGAAAGAGTTCCTCTTTTTATTATTGGAAACTATAGCAATATATACATAGGTAAGCAGATACAAAATAGTTTGGAGGAATTAAATAGCAACTGAGTCAATAACTTAAGACCTGGTGAGGGTAGTGACTCTGATTCAAGCTTTGAAGGAAGTTAGAAATTCCAAAAGGTGAAAAGAAAGAAGGCATGGGAGCAGCCTAGGAAAAGGCATGGAGATACAAAATGGACTATCAGATGTGAGGAACCACAAATAGGCCTGTCTGGCTAGA
The DNA here is from genome assembly GCF_016432865.1 of Antechinus flavipes. Lineage (NCBI taxonomy): Eukaryota > Metazoa > Chordata > Mammalia > Dasyuromorphia > Dasyuridae > Antechinus > Antechinus flavipes. The sequence continues at coordinate 166,002,090 of NC_067399.1, read as the reverse complement.
CCACAGAGTTTTTGAAGAGTTTTCTATAATTTAGAAAGATAAGAAGGGGAAATTCTGCTAAGGGCTTTAAATGCTCAACAAAAATTTGTGTTTTTTAGTAGAATCATTAATGAACCACTGAACAAAGAAGTGACATAGACCCATGCTTTAGAAATATTAATTTGGCAATTTAGGGGAGAATGGATTAGGAGAGGAAACTAATTAGATTATTTCACTAAACCAGATAAGAGGTGAAGGAGGTCTCATTTAGATTGGTGGCCATATGAATGGAGAGAAAGAGGGTAGATGAACATGTTGTGATAGAATCCATGAAGTTTAGAGACTAATCCTCAATTTTCCCATCTGCAAAATAGGGATACTCTTATTATCTATCTCAAAAGGATAAGAGTACCATGCAAAGGGAAAGTGCTAAGTATGTTATTTTGATTTGATAAAAGTTGCTAATAATAATAGGTCATATTCATATAATACTTTGTAATTTACCAAGCATTTTTCCTATAGCACCATTGTCAGATAAGGGGCACAAAAATTTCCACCTTATGGATGGAAGGGGGAAAAACCATTCAGAGATAATCATACATGCTTTTTACAGAATGTACCATTGTTTCACTTGAAGTTCAAGTCAGCAAACACCTGTGTATATGAAACATTGTTCAAGGAATAGCAGATACAAAAAAGGGATACTGTCTCTCCCCTCAGGGAATTAATGATCTCCTAGGAAGGGTGTGCTGGGTAGAAATGATTATAATAGAATGTAGAAGGGAAAAGTGGCATCCAGATAAAGTACTATAGGAGAATTTGAAGAGGGAGCACATACTTATAGTAGGGAATTAGTGGACTTTATGGAGAAGATAACATGTAAACTGAGCTTGAAAAGAAAAGAACATATGGAGATGGGAAATAGTAAGAGTCAGTAAAACAGAACACTGAACATGATATTGGGAAGACTTGATTTCAAATCCTGCTTTAGGCAATTAAAAGCAATTAAAAAGGGAAAAAAAAACACCACAAACCTTTGGACTAATTACTTAACCTCTGTGTACATCAAGTTCCTTATCTATAAAATGAGGGGGACTGGACTCAACGACTTCTGAGGGCCTTTCCAGCTCTAAATGTATGATTTGGTAAGACCAGAGATGATTCAAAATAAAAATACTTTTTAATTTATTAAGTATTACCATTTTTAAAATCTGAAAACTGCTGTCCAAAGGAATTTCAAAATCTGAATAATCTTACAGTGTCCAGTTCTTGAGTTATTTAATTTCTATATGTAGTTGTTTATATGATAGAAGGAGAAAGATGTTTAACAAAAGTTAAACCACCTGTATTCAGAACTGTTGCTTCTCTTCCCCATCCTTTTCCATCAATTGACAAATTAGTTGCTGGTATCTTTCTTCCTATGGACTCCATGCCTTATTTCATTCCCAGTAAAAAGGATAAGGAACAAAATCTCCATGTTCTAGACCACCATCTACCTTACAATCTAATAATTTGGAATTAGGTTAAGAACACCAAAATAAATTTAGAAACAAGTTTTGGGTAGAATCCTTTGATTTCTCAAAATATATAATAATGAAAATTGATACATGTTTGTAGGGAGATACATTTCATGAGATAAGGAGAGTGTTTTAAAAGTAAAGCTGACAAACAAGCCAAAATACAAGTCCTTTGACTCTTTTCAACAATGAAGTGATTAAACTCAGTTCCAATAGACTTGTGATGGAAAGAGTCATCCTCATCCAGACAGAAGATTATGGAGACTGAATGTGGATCACAGCATTGTATTTTCACCTTTTTTGTTGTTATTGTTTGCTTTCTCATTCCTTCCCTACCCCCCTTTTGATAGGATTTTTCTTGTACAGCATGATAAGTATGAAAATATTTTTAGAAGAATTGCACATGTTGAACTTATATTGGATTACTTGCTATCTAGGACAGGAGGGAGGGGATGACAGAAGAAGAAAAATTTGGAACATAAGATTTTGCAAGGATGAATGTTGAAAACTATATTTTAAAAAATAAAAAGCTATTATTATTTTGCCTCTTTGCAGTATTCCCCCTTCCTATCTTTTTAGATTACAGAAAATTCTTCAAAATTCTCTGGTCCGGCCAAACTGGCCTATTTGTAGTTCTTCACATGTGATAGTTCATTTTCCACCTCTATGCCTTTTCCTCATCTGTCCCCCATGCCTGAAATGTATTCACTTCTTTTTTTCACTTCTCTAACTTCCTTCAAAGTTTGGATCAGGGTCACTACTCTCACCAGGCCTTGGGTTATTGACCCAGTTGCTAGTTAACTCCTCCAAATTACTTTATATCTACTTATCTGTGTAATTATTGCTATTGTTTCCAGTCAATTGGAAAATTCTAGAGAGTTAGAGGGACAGTTAAATTCAATTCAATAGATAAATATTTATTGGATGCCTAGCCTAGACTCTGTGGTAGATACTATGGGAAACTACAAAAATAGAAAACATATTACCTCTCTTCCTAAAACTTACAATATAATAGGGAAAAGCTAACAATCATTTGGGTTTACATCTTACCTGTTTTTACATCTTCCTAATCAATTCCTTTCACCATGACCATATCCATCTTTTAATGATTGCCATCAAATATTTACACACCGTAGGTGATTATTTATTGAATAAAATAAATAGAAATAATCATTTGATAGTCATAGGCTTATGAAATATTATTCAACCAGTTCCTCACCTAGCCTATCTATGCTGCATGTGAGCACATGTGTGCATACACTATATATAAAGAATATATAGCTATGAATGTGGACTTTGATGGACTTAGAATTAGGAAGACCTGAGTTAAAGTGTGCCTCAGGCAACTGTATGACCCTGCATAAGTCACTTGTTCTTTTGAACCCCAGCTTCTTCATCCATTAAATAGCAATAATAATAATAGCACTTATTATAAGGAAACTACAAAATAGAAGACACATTCCCTCCTTCCCTCATACTGAGAATTTAATAGGAAAGGAGCTTACAATCATATAGCACTTCTGTCCTATTTATAATTGCAGTCCTAGCCATTTACACAGTGGTACTGAATCCAGACTCAGGAAGATATGAATTCAAATGAGGTCCCAGATAGGATTACAATTTCTTAGATGCTCAATGCAACCAAATATTTCTCAAAAGAGCACTTACTAAGTGTGTGAAAAGCATGGTGAATAATTTCTGAACAGGTTTCTTTCTTTTTCTTTCCCTTTCTTTTCTTCCTTTTTTTCCCCTTTAAATTACTAGGTTCAATAGAGAGTATGCAGATTACTAAGTGTATGACCCCAGGCAAGTCACAAAACATTTGTCTACCTCAGTTTCCTCCACTGTAAAATGGAAGTCATAATAGTACCTACTCCACCTCAGTAGTGGAGTGGAAAGAGGTTGCTATGAGATTCAAATAAGATACTATTAGCATAGTACCTAGTACACAGTAGGTGCTCAGCAAATTCTTGTTCCCTTCCTCTCTCCCAGAGAATTTTGCAAACCTTAAAGCATTATATAAATGGTAGTTATTATAGATTCCTTCCAAAGGTTTTTGTAAAGGGGTATGTGTATGTATGGCAGAGGCAATATACTTTCAAGTTTAATATTCAAACCTGCCCTAAAACCTAGTTTCATGATGGTGTCAGTTGGATCTCAATTTTGCAATGAGAAACTAGCAATAAGCCTATTAGGAAATATCTTAGGAGCTATCAATATCAGCTATAGGCTCCAGACCCAAATGCAATTTAAAAGACTAGCAGATATGCTGTAAGTATAAAAAACTAAAATTAAATTAGAAAATATGACCAACAGTACTAGAACTATAATTTCTTAGATGCTCACTCCAACCAAATACATCTCATCAAGGCATTTGCTAAATGTGTGAAAAGCAAGATGAATAATTTCTGGGCAGATTTCTTTCTTTTTTTTCCTTTTCTTTCTGGCTTTTTCCCCTTTAAATTACTATGTTCAATAGAGAGTATGCAGGCTCAGAATTTATTGTTCTTATTATTATGATTTCTTTGTGATTTTCTTGCATACCCAAAAGAATTAAAGTGATCTCTTCATTTTGCTAGATTTGTTTTTTTAATTCACCAAATTACTTCTTTTAATAAGTGTTTTTCTAATAGGGTGCTTTACTTCATGAAAATCTAGACTCAGTTCTGAGACTAAGTTTTCAGACAGTATGTGGTTTCTGACAGGAGAGGAAAAGAAAATATCTGTTCATTATTTAGCCTATTTAAAGCAAGGTATGCAGAACTGAACTTTTTCTGGAAAAATGAATTGAGCAGAAGACTAAGCTAGATGAGCCTGGATGAATTTGCTACTATTTTTAAAATTCAATTCCTTCTGTGATTCAGTCACCAAAAAAGTAGTCCTGGGGTTGTCTAGTGGTGACCAGCTGAGTGGTTTTTATTGCAAATGCGTCCATTATCAGTCTGCATTGGGGGCTACCATGCCATGCTGAAGTAATGTCTATGTTACAGTGTATTTTCAACTGAATACAATTTTCCTTTTCCTCAAATATAGGACTAAAGTTCTTCTGTTTTCCTTCAATACTAAAACCAATTGTGATTGCCCACTGGCATCTGTAAATACTTAAAGATCTCCTGGGATTTTAGAATTCAGGAGTTTTAAATGAAGAAGTGATGTCCTTGTGGACATTGATGGTACTGTGTATAACTGATTCCAGAACTTAATCAGACTTGGTTCTCAATAAAAATGTTTACTTCACAAATATTCCACAAGTCAATTAATGATCAGTGGGACATGAACTCAGTTTGCTTTATTTCAATTGCTTCTTTCCTGAAGCAAGGTAAGTTCAACGGAGGGGATTGAAGTTCTAAAATATAACTTAATTAGTACAGGAAAATGATCATGTAGAATGGAAGGTGCTAAGACTGCTGCTTAGAATGCTAGGAGAGTTTGAAAATGTGTAACCACAGTGATGTTTATTAAATGGAATGTTCATCTCATCGGAGTCTCAAAGGTATTCTTTATTTTAACAAAAAAGAAGTTATTGCTTCACTTTATTGTACATGATGTCCTATAAAGAAGATATATGTTCATGATTGGGCTTTGAAAGAGGACCATGGGGCCTGTTCCATTTAAAGGGAATGAAGTCAAGCAGTAAATTCACTGGTCACTCTTTTCATATGGACTGTATCTCAGCCAGCAGTTGGTCTTTGATGTTTTAACAATAGAACTTGGGCACAGAGGCAGATTAGGACCCCCATAACACAAAAACAACAAGTCTGCATTCATTAAAAATTGGAGAGAGAATAATCTCCAGAAAAGCAGGCATACTGATCCCAGAAAGAAGATCTCTAAACCTCTATTACTCTTTCCTTCTTAGACCTCTCATCTTTTTGATTATTTTTTTTAAATTTATCTTTGCCTTATTTCTGTTATCCTGTGTATAATCTGGAATTGACTATTTATAAATTACTGAGCATTTTTTTTATTTATATTCTGCTGGAAAGCTGAATCACCTAGTTCATGGCTTTCTCAAGGTCACATCTAACAACACAGCTGATTAGGACCCCTGAGATCTTGACATCCACTCTGATTCTAAATGACACCAAAATGATGAGTCTACATAGTCTCCAAGGCAGAACACACAATAGCTAATTTGATGGTTTCAGTCATTCACATAATCAATTCCTATCACCACAAATTAATCATGTAGTGATTTCCATCAATCACTGAGACAATTGAAATGATATTACTGGCCAGGTCTCTCATTTAGAGGTGGGAAACCAGGTAAAATAGAGATGTTTGTGGACACTTGAACACTAGAATGCAAATTGGCCTAGCTAAATTAGAGAAATAATCTGTTTTTTCCTTGAAAACATAATAAAGTTCATTTGGAATGAGAGTGAGGTAGTTCACTTAAGAACAAAACAACAAGGAAAGTTGCCGAAAAGGGAAAGATTAGCCCAGTTGCAAGTATAGCAGAAAAAGATCTGTGGAGACATAATGGACTATAGTCTAAGTAGGTATCATCAATATAATCCACTTATTTAAAAACCAAGCTGACACTGCCTTAAAATACAGAAAGTAATTTTAAATTACAACCAGGTGTTTTCCTTCTCCACAGAAAACCAAGAGAAAATAGACTAAGTCGCAAATTACTTCCAGGAAAAAACTGGTCAAATAGAAAAAAAGGAAGGACTTCCAAGAAGCACCATTAATTACTCAATGGACAATAGAACACGATGAATAAGAAAGTCATACAATTTCTTCATTGGACCATAGATATGGAACTGAAGCATAGGAGCTCAAAAGCCATCTTGTTCAACTGATTTATTTTACAGATAAGGAAACTGAGGCTCAATGAGATTAAGGGATTTGCCCAAAATCATAGAGCTAATGAGCATCAGAGACAAGGTTTGGACAAGATTTGACACCAGAGCCAGTAGACTTTCCATTGTACCATACTGCCTCTTTCATTAAGCAGACCCTGTTTCTCTATTTCTCCTTCTTTTCTAGGAAGTGCAGATCAGAGATGAGGAGAAATTCACTTCCAAGGGACAATGCGTATGATCTTAGGTTTGTCATCCTAAAATAGATGAATACCATGATCCTGGGCACTATTACTTTCGTATCAGAGCATCACATTCTTACAGCCATTCTGTCCTCTGAAACAGAAGTGAAACCGTACAAGAGAAAACATTAGATAGGAAGATGGAAAGAGATGTATGTGTGTATTTGTGCTGGGTCACAATCTTACACTGACAGCACCTTGAGGAGGGTGACACGTTCAATCATTCCCAACTCTAATTTCTAAGGGGCTGGGCTATTCAAACATTTCCCTTTACTCTGCCTGTTTCAGGCCCTTAAGCAGAGATGGGTCTTTCAGCACAACAGACCTGTTAAGACTATCCGTTCTCCTTGGAAATGTTCAGCACATCCATCGGACATCTGTTTTCTTAGTGTTTGCAACATGCTGGGTTCCAGATGGAGGGGATTCCATTTAACCAGATGGTATGCTGCTTCCTCACTCCTTCTTTCGGACTCCTTCCCATCCCCCTCCCTCTTTTCCTATTACATGGGCAGACACACGCCCCTTTTAGAAGATGCACTGATTGCACTGAGGTAGAATTTATGTCTTTCCATATGCAGTCTCACACTGCCAATCGGAACGGAATTTGTTCTCTCTTGCATTTCCCTATAGAAATAAAGTTCAAAACAAATAGACATCAAAGCTCACCACTTTTTCAGGGCAAAGGTCACAGAATCTTATTGCTACTGGGCTCGAAGGGGACCTTAGAGAGTCTCTGTCCAAGCTCCTTGTTTTACTGCCAAGTAAAGCGAGGTATAGAGGACCAATATGGCTTGGCCAAAAGCACATGATGAGTTGTTACAAAGGTGATAGGTGAGCTTTCTAATGCTTAGTAGAGACTCTATTCTGATAGTTCTTTTAAAAGAAAATTGAGGGGCAGCAGTAGTACAGTGGATAGAGCATCAACCTTGAAGTCAGAAGGTCCTGAGTTCAAAATGTGGCCTCAGACACTTAACACCTTCTAGCTGTGTGACTTTGGGCAAATCACTTAACCCCAATTGCCTCAGGGGAAAAAAGAAAAGAAAAGAAAAGTTGTTCTTACCCTAGTAATATTAGTTAAAGGGACTTCTAGACTAATCTTGGTCTTGGCCCTGATGGGACCTGACCATGAGCAAGCTAATTCATCTCTGTGAAATTCTGTTTCCTCAGTTTGTAAAAAAGGAAGTATCAACAACACCTCACAAATTATTGTGAAGATGAAATTTAAAACATCTTAAAATGAATAATAGTTGTTAGCTGTTATTTTTATAAATATTTATTAGGGAAAAAACATATCAGGAAAAGCTAATCAGAAATCTTCCCTATTCTTCCTTTTTTATTTTTATTGGTGAATCATTATACCCATTGCTCAGGGAAGCTTGAGATACTTTAGTTTGTTGGCATCTTTACCATTTTTGTTGCTTTTTTAAACAGGAGGGCCCCTTCTGGTTTAGGTTTTTCATGCTATTTAGGGCACCATGCAAATAGAAACATTGTGGTAACCTGCCAACAAGATAGAGCTGGCTGCTGGGATGGGAGGAACGGACAGAGGAAACACACACTTTTTTTTTTTTTTAAGGAAGGGATCAGCCAAAAGAGACGTCATAGGCCACCTAAGGTTTTCTTTTTTAGTCCAGGGAGAGCACTTTTTAAAATAACTTTATTTCATGAAACGATCTATTCCAACCAAGTAACCCCAAATTTCATAGTCTTTTATCAGTGTGTGGCCCAGATGCTCTTGAATATTATAATCATACTATTGTATGGAATCTATATCTTGAGTTGAAATCCTGCCCTGTTTCTTAGATAACATCCTAAATTTAACACTCTGTTTACCAAAAGAATCTCACAGGTTCCTGGACTTCCTAAGTCCTTACAGTGATTTTTGCTCAACTCCTCATTTAAAGATAAGGAAAATGAGGAACAAAAAAATGAAATGACTCCCCAAAGAACTTATTAGCTGTTCAGTGAGAGTACCACCTCCAAAACCTGAATCTTTGAATTCCTAGGCTGGTGCTCTTAATAGAATACTCTGCCTGGACCACCACCCCTATCCCCACAACCTTGAAAATTTTTAAATTAAATTTTGGCTTTTAATTAACAAAAATCTATTTTCTCTCCTTTCCACAAACCACTGGGGGGAGGATAAGAATGCAAAACATCCCTATATATTTAAAAAACAATTAAAAAGTGAAGTCAAGTAAAATAAATTTCCACACTGGCTAGACACACACACACACACACACACACACACACACACACACACAGACTCATTCTTCTCCCTAAATTTATCACTTCTCTGTTAGGAAGTGGGTAGCATGTTTTGTCATCACCCTTGAAAATTATAAATAGTTACACAGTCCTGTCCAGGCGGGTTTGAATGGCTATGATTGGATTGTTAAAGAGTTGGAAATGTCACGAAATTTTCAGTCTCATTTCTCTCTTCAAAACCAGCTCGCCAGCTTTTGCCTTAAATGATACACTTCTGCTTCCTCCCTACCCCCAACTCATTATTTATGTAGCCTAGTTTTTCCATCAGGGGAATCCTTGGGCACAGTGTCAATTAATGTTCATTACAAAGACTCATGGCTTGTGTCCTTATCAAGTCTGCTGAAACATCTGCACACAGCTGTGTTTGTCTACTTCCCTCCTGACCCTGTTCTCCTGCTGATATAGGATTCTGCCTACTAAAACCATACCATGTAGTATGATGGGGTGAGTTTGGAAGACCCCGAGGTCATTCAGACATGACCCCATTCAGTCTCAGAGAACATGTCAAGAGGCATTCTCTTCTCTGCTCCAGCAGCTGGGGAAAGCATTTTAGAGAGCCTAGAATTTCAAACAATCTTCACCACTCTGTTCTAAACACACATACACACACACACACACACACACACACACACACACACACACACACACACGCTGACTTTTACAAAGTATTTCCCAAGTGCTAATGAGCATGAAATAATTTGTCTTTTTTTTTTCCAGTCATGTCTAACTTTGTGATCCCATTTGGGATTTTCTTGATACAAATACTAAAGTGGTTTGCCATTTCTTTCTTCAGCTCATTTTACAGCTGAGGTAAAGAGGGTAAAAAGTAACTTGCCCAGAGTCACAGTTAGTAAGTGTCTGAGGCCAGATACAAACTCAGAAAGATGAGGCTTTCTGACTCCAGGCTCAGCATTCTATCCACTGCACCACCTAGTTGCCCCTGAAATAGTTTGGACAGAAGGAAATTAATATGGTAGGACGAATGCTAGATTCCGAATCAGGAAAACTCAACTCTTAATATTCACAAGCTTTCTGACCTGGGAACATTTACTAGTTTTCTGATACTGGCCAAGTAACTTAATCTTAATTCCCTCAGTTTCTTCATCTATAAAATAAAAATGTTACATTCCTCACAGGATTGTTACTACAAAGAACTATATAAATGTGAGTTAGCTTTTTAAATCCTTACTTAATATTAAATAAATACAGCACTAATAGATTCACAAAATCTTTGGAATATAAAGCACATATAATTAATGTAGCAGATGTTAGAACCCATTTAAACCAGGGTGATGAAATCTGCACTTCATCAAACTATAGAACCAAATGATTTTGTTATCGGAAAGTACCTAAAAAGCTAATCTAGTCCAATGCCTACTCCACTTTATGAATGAGTAAACTGAGGCTCAGAGTAATAAAGCAACTTGCCCTAAATCACATGGTTAGTTGATTAGGACTATGTAAATTTCCTGATTCCCAGTACAGTGATCTTTCTTCACCACTTTGCCTTAACCAGAAGACTAAATTCCTTGGAGGTTATACATCTTTATTTGGGTGCATCCAAATTGACATTCCATTCATCTTATTTTTATGTATGAAATTTAGCCCTTTGGCTAAATCTACTGGTGCCAATTCAGCCATGGTCTGGCTGGGTCCGCCTACACAAATAATTCAGATAATTGAGGTCAAAAGCTACATTTGCTGAAATTTTTATATAGTTATTTTTTTGGTCATGGAGACTTGTTAGGATTTATTTAGTTGATGTTGGGCTGTACTTATTGTACTTATTTTTTTTTTATTACTGGATTGTTAAAGGCATTGAAAATTTCATATGACTTTTAGTCTCATTGATCCTATTTTTTTTTAATCAGTTCTTGCCTTAGGATACTTCTTTTACTACTTCTCTCATCACTTCCCTAGTGCAAACTTTTTCCAAAAGAGGAACTGTGGTTTATAGTCCAGTTTAACAAACCAATGCAAGTCAGGAAGCATTTATTTTTCAATTATGTACCAAGCACTGTGCTAAGTGCTGGGGATGCATAGAAAAGGCAAAAAGTTGCCATAGCCCTTAAGAAGCTCAGTCCCATGGCAGAATCAACATACAGTTGATTCATACAGTGCTCAAAAATTATATATACAGGATAAACTAGAGATAATCACAGAGGGAAGGCAGTAGCTTGACTGGGAAAAGCTTTTTGCAGAAGGTGGGATTCTAGGGGAGACTTGAGGAACAAGAAGGAGAGCCAGGAGACAGTGGTAATGAGACAAGAAATGACAATTATAAGCAAAAGCCAGTGAAAATATATGGAGTTTACATTTAAGCTTAGTGTTAATTATGTCCATCAAAGAAAGAAGCCCATGGCATTGTTCTTAAACTATCCAGACAACAAGAGGGGATTTATTAACTTTTGTGGGACTTAGGACAAAACCAAAGAATTATGTCAGCATTACTATGGCCAATATATTGCTACCCATGCCCACAAATGGAATGCTCCATAAATTAATATCTCACCTATAGTTTAGAAGTCACTTTTGTCCAATCCAATTAGCAAGGTAACCCATATTTTAAAAAAATAGAAATTTGCTTGTAATCTTTCTATCCTTCACTTAAAAGGAATAGTATAGTCAATAATAAGGCAAAGCAAATTGTTTATAAAATTCTTTAAATCTTTAAAATTCTTAAAATCTTTTAAAAAGAAATCAAACAGGTTTAAATCCAAATAGTTGATCTTTGGATGATACTGCTAACAACATGGGGAGGAAACCCTAGAAATAGATATTATAAAAGTGTCAAGAAAAACCAAAACTCAGTAGGTACTAAATAATACCAATTTGTCATGGCCAAAAATGAAAATTAATTTCGGCTATTGTCAAAAAAAGAAAGAAAAACTGGTCTACATTTTATAAGTTGTTTGTTTGGGAAGAGAGGGGGTTGGAGGGGGAATTTTGGTTGGTAAAATAATTTTGGCATATTGATTTCTTTAGAGATAAGAACTAGAGAAAGGATTAAGTAAACTGTATTTGTGGAAATATATTTAAAAGATAAAATGGTAGTTTATACTTCTGACAAACATGTTGCATAGTTTGAGGGCAAATGTATTGTCTTATTTCCTTTTTTTTTAAGTCCATTTAAAATTTAGTCCTCATCCAGGTAATTCTAAATGTCCAGTGATGCCAATGAATTTGAAGAATGAATTGTTATCCCAAGAATTAATTTCCATGAGAAATAACAGCAAAGTATAAAAATGAAAATAGCAATAGAGAAAGAAGCATAAAAATGATAGTTTAAGTGTCACATTCAAAAGCATCTGCCTCATTGGGTGAGTGTATGGTGTTCATTTCCTGTCTGTAATCTATTGGAATGCTTCCCCCCAACCCCTCACCCCATCCCAGACGTTTGAAATTGAAAATCAAGTCATGCTTCTTTAATCAGCCTTAGGAAACAGTGAAAGAAAAGGAGATGGTAGTGGTGGTGGAAGTGAGTTTCTTTTTATAAAAAGTTCCTAAAAAAAAATAAATGAGACTCTGCTTTGAAACCTGGAGTGAAAAATCATAGCTCTGACTAGGGATATTTGAATTTTTATATTTTAAAATCTTATTTCTTGACCCTATGTCATTAAATGCCTTACTACCACCACTCCTGTGAGGATTTTCTTTATTATGGCTTTTATTTTGATACCCTGAATTATTGCAATTACACAGTAATAACAATTGTTAAGATTAAAATTAATAATTATAATCATATCTAGAGGAATATGGCACAATAGATAGAAAGCCGATCTAGTTCTGACCGTTTTACTCCTCTATTCAAAAATGGTCAAAGACTCTTTGCTGCCTGCCAAATAAAATTCCTGCTTTTGAGAATTTTCACAATATAATCCCTATTTGGGGCAGCTAGGTGGTGCAATGAATAGACCCCAGCCCTGAAGTCAGGAGAACCTGAGTTCAGAGCGGATCTAAGACACTTAATACTTCCTGGCTGTGTGACCCTGAGCAAGTCACTTAACCCCAATTGCCTCAGGGGAAAAAAAATAATAACCCCTATTTTCCTTCTTGGCTTTTTATCCTGTTATGCCCCTTCACTTATATTGCCTTTAGAGGATGATTGGTGGTAAAAACCAATAGAATGTTGGACCTCAAATACTTGCTGTGTGACTTTGAGCAAGTCTTACTGTCTGCCTGCCTCAGTTTCCTGAACTGAAACATGGAGATAATAATAGCCGCCCAGGATTGTTATGAGCATTGCATGAAAAGCACTTGGCTTAATATTTAACACGATTCTTAATAGGCATTTATTAAATGGTTCCTTCCTTTTCCCCTTTATTTCGTTCATTATAGTCAAAATGGAGTTTGCTCCTGGAACACATTCTTTCTTTACTCTCCTACTTCTGAGCCTTTCTTGATGCTCTTCCTTCACCCTAGAATGGTGAACCTTCCACCATTTCTCAATCTCTTAAAAGCCTATCCTTCTCTCAGTGCCCAGCTTAAATGCCACTTCATCCAAGAAGCCTTGATCATCCACCCTCCACACCTCTCAGACAAAAGGAGTCTCTTTCTCCCATAGTGTTTTGTTTTATGGTCATTTATGTATTGTGCCCCATTCTCTCCTCAATCCTAGTCCGATTTCATTGCCGTGACATGTCAGTAACCCTGGGTTTTTAAAGACAATATCAGCAGAACAGAAGCTTTGGAAAGGTCTTAAAAACTGGTCCTGCGATGGAGATAAGCCTAAATAAGCTGAATACCAGCTTGTCTGAAGAGTAACAGAATGTTAGCTATAACTCGAAGACTATCCATTAAGGTACAATGATTGTGAGCTCTCAGTGGAAGATACCCTCATCCCCTCATATAAATGAAATCATGATATCTCAAGTTGAATAAGAAGGCTGAACATTTCTCATCCCCCTTAGTAGATTGTAAGCTTCCTCAGAGGAGGGTTCTTGTTTTGAATCTCTCAGTGCATCTTTCACAGTGCCCTCTGTAGAGGGTAGGTGTCAAGTAAATAAGACATTTCAAAGGACCAAAAAAATCTGATGAAACAAATTATAAAATGAAGAATTTAAACTAATAGTTTCTGTAAATGCTACAAGCATTGAGTCTGTATACCTTCTAATCTTTTCAGATCCCCAAAGCTAAATGGACCAGCAATGATAAAGCTTAAGACTAGAACCCAGTTCTCCTAATCCTTAGTTCAGTACTCTCAACAAAGCTCATTTGACTATCTTGAAATTCTCTATGTGCTAATTCCAATAAACTTAGGATGGAAAATGCTATTCACATCAGAGAGAAAACTATGGAAACTGAATATGGATCAAAGCATAAGTATTTTCACCTTTTTGTTTGTTTCTTTCTTGTGGTTTTCTTTTTGCTGTGATTTTTCTTTTACAACATGGCAAATATGAAATATGTTTAAAATGACAACATATATTTAATCTTTACATGTATTTGGAAAAATAAAATACTATTGAGAAAAAAATTTTTTTAAAAAGTTTGTCCACCAGTAGACACATTGTCTGATTGTCAAAGAGGAAGGATACTGCATTAAGAAGAGTTTCTTTACCTGGGATTTTTCCCATGAATGAAATTACTAGCCCAGCCTTTCATTCTGTTACTAATATAAATCTCAAAGCATTTCAACTTATAATATGAAACATAAAAGTGTTCTATTTTTTGAAAAACACTAGAAAATCATTTGGAAACCTTTGAATTTTACCAAATCCACTTCTTTGTTCTTAGGGAAAGAAAGGAATAGGACAAGCAACAGATGAAGCAACTTTGTGGACATTTGATTTTTGTTTCCTATAAATTATCCTATTTATTTACTTAAGAGGGGAGGGTATATGTGTGGAACCTTCCAAAAGCTCAGAAAATGTGATTTGAATTGTATTTTCATTATATTATTAACTTTTTGTTATACAATGAAATCATCATAAGCTTGTGTGCCACCTGAGTTATACATTTTGCAATCATTTCAAGGATGAACTTGCAAGTTGGACACTTTTGTAAGCAAATCATTTGATGCTTTGCTGCATGGGTCACCTGGATGAAAGGAAATGATTGTTTCTTGGAAATTACAATCCAAACTGTTGAAAACAACCTTCAAAGTAGCAGATGATTTTCAATGTATTCTCCCTTTTGCAACTGGGAAATATAAGAAGACTTAAAAAAAAACTCACTGGGATAAAAACTTCATAATTATGAAAAGTCGTTTGAGCAGTAGTATTAAATAGGGGCAGAATCATGTTCTTTTAAAATAAGAGTTTGCATTCTCTAATCACTTTTATCTCAGCAAACTATTGACTCAGACTAAAACCTTATAACCACAAACAATATGACATTTCAAATACTCACGATCTGAATTCTTTGCTTTTGTGGGCTTGATTCTGAGTTAAAGCTGATATTCCTTCTATGAGTTATTCGTGATCCATCAGCATTGTGGTTTCCCATAGAGTGATCTTGCATTCCATTTTCCTTGCTATACCTAAGCACAGGTAGGATTCATGAAGGTGACTTCACCATTCATCAATGAACTTTTATGACTGAATTAAATTCTCAAGGAACCTTACTCAATGATTCCAGTTATTAATTTATTTGAACATAGAGCCAATACTGTTGATAGTAACAAATTGTTTGTGAATTAACCCTGATGATCCTTTATTTCTTAAGTACATCCTCACTTGGTTTCCTTTTTTATATTATTTTATCATAGTTACATTTGAATTTTTACCATAAAACTCTTGAATTATTCATCTGAAGCAGGTGATTATCCCAAAAGATGATTACCAACTAAGTAGTGCTTGAATAGTCCTTATGGGACTGTGATTGATTAGAAAAGATAGAATCTTGTCAACTCTGTTTGACCATTAATCTCAGAACGAGACCTTCATGCTCCTCAGGGAGCTGTTTTTTAATGTAACGTTTTGCTTGACATACTGCTCTGGGGTCAGGCCTTGGAGGAGCTCAGTTCTGGAGAGACCACTCCCCTGTCATCTCTCAGCAGGTGACTATACAATAAATGAAACTGAGAGTTTCTCTGTGAAGCAGAGCTTCAGAGCTTTAGGAAGCTAACAGTCTAATTTCTACTTGGGTTTCACCAACACTTTAGATTAACTGGAAATTCTTCTCCTTTCCCTATCTCCCTTGACCTACCTCTTTCTGTATCTTTTTCTCAAGCCCACTGTTGTGACAGTTTTTGAAAACCTTAAGGGAGATTGTTTTATTCTTTCTGGTGGCAGTAAGCATTGTGCTTAGTCTAAGTCTATATTCACAGATATCTGGAAAGTGAGTGGTATGTGTGTGTATGTATTATATATATATATATATATATATATATATATATATATATATATATATATATATATATATATATTCTATGAGGCTGTCTTGGCTAACAATAACACAAATGTACAAATGAATACTTTAGGAGATAAAAAAGATAATAGGAAAAGCAGGACAATTGACAAACATGATATTATAGAACAAGCTATTATTTTCTTGAGCTTAGAGAAGTAGAAAGATTTGTTTATGTCTGGGTGAGATTGGTTAAACATTGAGGGCCAAATTCTACCCCAAATGTGTGTGGTCAGCCCCCATTGAAGTCACAGAAAGCCACCCACACAACCCAAGACAGAATTTGGCTATGGTTTTATACAAATATTAGTCATTGCTGGATGACTTTCTAAAAATCAATAAAACATGAATACAAAAGTACTGGAAAGATAAAGCTAATATAGTGATCAAGGTAGTCTTAGTACCTTCTTCCTTATTTCTGAGAAGGAATGACTCACAACATAATTGTGAGTGAAGAGCAAGTTGATGGAATACCCATTTTTCAGATAGAGAAGAAAGTTAGAGCCAAAGAATTTTAATGTTACCCAAGTTCACGTTTAGTGAACTCAGTCTAGACCTACAGCCTCCTGCCTCTTAAACTTATGCTCTACCCACTAGACCACACTAAGTCCAGCCAGAAAGGCTTGTGAAGAAGAGTAAGCTAGACTTGAAACCCTCCATGTCCCAAGTGGATAGATGTGGATGGACCACACGGACTCCATTCTTTTCAAGCAAAGTAGTGATGTGTTCCAGGTTAAAACCCATTCTTGGACGTTTTGGCCCAAAGAAAACATTTACAACCAAATTATACACCTCAGGAAATAAATGAGCTTTTATTTTGGAAGGAAACCTTGCCAGACCCTTTATTATTTGCACCACAATCATAAAGTTGGTTTTAATCTCTGTAATGGAATGCTGCTGGTTTGGCCAACTGGCAGACTCCTACTATTTGAAGAGGGCCACTTCATCCTTTGTAACACATGATGGGAAGCAAAGGAAGGCTCTTCTCAGCCTCTTTTTTTTTTTTTCCAATATCCATTGCTCTTTCTGGCATATTCATTCCAACTTAAAGAAGAGCTTCTCTCTTTTCCAATATGGTCATTCTTGAAAATTCCTAATGCTTGTGAAAGTGTTTTAACATACTATATTCTTTCAAAAAGTAAAGAAAAATCATGAAAAATGTCCTAAAATTATGATTTAGTTAACATTTTGCCATTCATGGAGAGAGAGAGCTAGGAGAGTTCAAAAGGTTCCTGCAGAATAGAGGAAGAAGTCCCCATATTTTCTATCCACAAGAAGAGAGGTTGCTTCCTGCCTTCTCAGAAATGTATTATATATTATCATCATCAAAAATAATATACCCCCTATTTTAATGGAGGGCAAATCATTCATTCATTTATGAAGTACCTGTGCTTACCTAATCGTATTCCATTCTAACTGATTCATTTCACTACCTATGTGACAGTTCTTTGATGGAAGTATAAATTACACACACACACACACACACACACACACACACACACACACATATATATCTTTAAATTGACTATTCTCCACTGAGAATTCTCTTTCTCTCCTGTATTTCAGGGACTCAGCTGCATTTTAGGCTGCCTGCAAAAAAGTCCTTCCTTCCCAAAAGGTTCTTCTGAATAATTCTGTGACTCCTTCAGAAAAGGGAGTGACCATTTTAAAATAATTATTAACTGACAGTTTCATAGCTTACAAATGATGACTAGTTGTTCCTCCCCACCCCCTATGTTAGTCATCCATCCTCCTATGTATTTGTTTATCTTTCTAAGTTTGTGTATATACCCCTACAATGCTTCAATTATTATAATAGATGAATCCAATTCTTTATTATTAGTCTTATCAGTTTATGGGTTGGTTTTCTAACTAATCATGTCTCCTACATTAGAAAAGTGTTAGGAAATTGAAACCTTCCTACTCCTCCCCAATTTTTACCACTCCTCCCCACCCACTCCCAACTCCCACTATGAACATTGAGTTTTGGTAACAGATAAATCAGTTTTTATTGTGAAAATGTTTATGGTACTGTCAGTTCTTAACCTTAATATTGAACCATATTATTTGTATTTTCCCAACTGATAAGAGAGTGTGAAAGATGAATGAAAATGGAGCGTGAAGAGATCAAACATGTATTGTGGAATCTCTGTTCAAAACCAAGAGCAAAGAGAATTTGCCAGTTTGAAGAGGGCATGAGTTCAAGGGAATATTATTATCTGTTATAAGACCCTAAACTAACGAGAATTCAACAATTTGTTCTAAAAGGGACAGAGAGTAGGAAGAGAGGGCAGCAAATGTGAGTTTGGTGGAAGGAAGGGTGGACTACATAAGCCTCTTTTTCCCCTATTTTAAATAGAAAGCAGCCTAATTGCTTTAATTTGGCAGGAGAAAGCCTAAAAGATGTTTTATCTGTAACTGACCAAACAAGATAGAGAGCATTACAAACTGTAAAATGAATAATTTTGATTACATTAAATTTAAAAAGTTTTGCAAAAACAAAACAAATGGAGCCAAGATTAAAAGAAAAGCAGAAAACTGGAAGGGGGGGAGAGAAGGAGGAAGGACATTTCAGCAGGTTTCTTTGATAAAGGCCTAATTTTTCAAATACATAATGATCACATTTATAAGAATATGGATCATTTACTCAGTTGATAAATGGCCAAATGATATGAATAGGCAGTTTTAAGGAGAAGAAATCAAAGGTATCAATAGCCATTTAAAAACATGCCATTCTCCAGTTGCTAAATGATCAAAGGATATAAATAGGTAATTTTCAGATGAAGAAATTGAAACCATTTTTAGTCATGAAAAAATGCTCTAAATCACTATTAATTAGAAAAATGCAGACCAAAGCAACTTTAAGATACCATTTCACACATTTCAAATTGGTTACTGTGAGAGAAAAAGAAAAGAATAAATGTTGTAGAGGATATGGAAAAATTGGGTCACTATAGACTCTTGGAGTTGTGAACTCATCTAA